>NC_039362.1:204372722-204672722 GCF_003573695.1 Papaver somniferum
CCCTAGCAAAGGTAACAACTTGAATCGTGAGACCGACCAAATCACTTAAAAAAACAGAAGGATTAGGATTCAACGAGATATGGCGAAACTACCAATTTTTTTTTAATTCTAACACCTGAGCTTTGTGCTTTTATGAATAGACTCTTTAGATGTTTCCATCTAATCAGATTGGTTCCTCAACTCCTAAAACCAAGATGTTTCCATCCACTTAGATAGGTTAGTGTTATCCTTAATAGGCATAAATTTCTAGGCTCTGGAGTTTATTTATACTGCAACTAAAAAGTTTCTCCCATATCCCCAAACTTAAATCTAACATTATCCTCAATGTTCTAAAGATAAAATTAAAAGCATGAACAAGGAGAAACTGTTACCACTTGAAGCAAAAGAGTTAAGGAAAGATATTACTGTGTTGCATGAGCATGGGTTACCTCTCAAGAAGTGCTAAGTTTAAAGTCTTCAGCCATACATTGGAATAATTAGTCACCTCGTAGAATCATATAGCAGTAGCCGGAAAAATTGTGGGTCATCTGGATCAAAAAGTATTACCCACAAGAATAGGAAACTGCAACAGACCAAGAAGATACCGAACATACCCTTGCTTAAGACAACTACATCTAGTTGTGGTTCAGGTTCAGGCTCTATAAAAGGGTATAGATAAAAGGTTTTCATCGGTTGGGTTTCCTCAAAGCTAAGATCCGTTTCAGGTATTAGAGTCTGGAAAAACTCAACTAAGAACTTAGAAGCACATAACAACAACCTGAATAATTGGGGATCCTCTAAGTCAATTAGATTTGACTCACACAGCTGACCACAATGAAAGAGGTGGTCTTCCTTAAGAAAATGTGTCGACCCTAATATCCTAAAGTAATTAGGTTTAGTCTCAAAACTTAATAACCGACACATCTGAGAATCATATGTTCCCACAATTGGTCGAAAAGTTTTTGGTGGGAAAACAAAGTCAATCTTGGTATCATAGCCTGGGTTATCCACATCAACCAGAGGATGGGTTTCTAACAACTAAGCTTCTTTCTGGACATCATTAGGTTCGGTAAAACATGTATGAAGATAATCTTGCAAGATGGTTGAGGCATAAATGTCAAGTCCTACACGAGGGAACTTTCTAAGAGTTAAAGAACACGGAGAATGATAATCACCCCCAAACTTAGAGTTTTATGTGTCTCTATAAAGGCTAGTCACAACTTCCCTAATTTCTAGGTCATCAGATTCCTGGAAATGGTCAATTGATTCTTCTAAGTTGGGTTCATCCTCACTCATTTCTACGAGTTTATCATCTTCTAAGACTAGTGTTTCTAAATCGCTAGATTCTAAAAAAGTATTCTCAGGGTAAACTCTTTCCTCTAAACCATCACAATCATATAAAGGATTATCAGCGAAAGTTTCTAGTAAAGGCTCATTAACTAAGGTGTTAATCATGGTTACTTCCTCCGATTCACTCATAGGCACATCAAATAATGGATTATCCAACACACTGCAGGCTAAAGTATCATGAACTACATCGTCTAAAACGGTGGTATCTCTAGTCAAATCCTCATCCTTTTGAATAGGTGAATAATTATTAAAATTATTTGGATTTGTACTAGAAACAACACTATCATTATAAAGCTCAATCGGAGTAACAAATTCCTGATCATTATGCCTACATATTTCATGTTCTTCATCAATACTATCCTCATCATAATCATCTTTATAATAACATGAAAAAGATCGAACCTCATCAAAACAGGTAGTGTTACCAATTATAACCTCGTCATCTCGATTATGTGAATAAAAACTATCCTTATTTTCAAGGGTGGTATTGGGAACACTATACTGGAATTTAAGACTATCCTGAGCAAGTTTTTCCACAATCCTATTTGTACTCTCAGTAAATTGCTTGAGGGTCTCTTCTAGAGATAACTTAGTTGACCGCTCTACGGACTCTTCTGGGAGAAGAATATTATAAGTCTCTTTCATAAATAACTTCCGTGTTGACTCGTTGAAACTCCTGAGAGACTCTTCTAGAGAAATAGAAGGATTTTTTTGCTCGTATGACCTGTGGGTATGTGGATAGTAATTGGTCTCACAATGGTATGGACCATAACCTTCAAAAGTTTCGCGTTCCCAATCACTATTCACACTATGGTCATAAAAAGGATAATGTCCAAGCTGTTCAATGGGATACTCATTGTATTGGCTATTATAATACCAGTTCGACATCCTAACTGCAAGGGAATTCTAAACAAACACAAAGAAGGCTGACTCGACCACAACAAGCCTACTTTATCTAGCAAAAAAAGCATGATGGCTCCACTTAGATTGTTTCTAGACCAGCTTCTAATCCTTCGAAAGGGAATTCGTTACAATTTGAGCAAACCCCTCTGGAATCAATCTGAGTCAAAGTAAGTTGAATAGAGGCGAGGGAATCTGCGTAGATCTTTGATACCCAAGGCCTCACTGCATTCCAAGGCGGCGCAGTCACGCATTCAACTCACAGAAACCATCATGAACTTCGAAGTATGCTCAAAAGAGTAACCAATATTTTTCGAACGACTTTCCTATTAAGATCGTTACCCTATAGGTCTCGTTCTATTCCAAATTTTAGGTTTAGGTTCGCGTTTGGTTTTGTTTTCCTAAGGCGGGCAAGAAGAGAACGGTGATGAAATCCGAACCCTTATCTTGTATGGCCAGTCCTTGCCCTTTACTAGGAAATTAAAGCAGCCATTTTCAAGTCCTCATCATATATGCAAACGAAGGAATACAGTGACTCGCTGACAGGGGATTCACGAGTGTTTCGACAAACTTACCTCCCGTTCCAGACGGGGGATGAACCGTTGAAGTCGACTCGGTCCACCGACTCCAATGTCAGTGTACGAACCCGAGGGGCCGAGACGATATCGTAATCGTCGTCCTTCTCTGCACACAGTTTATATTTAATACTACCCTTTCGTAGGGTTTAAAAATAAAAGAATGTCCAAATGTCCAAGTCCAAAGTCCAAAAGAAAAGCAAAGTCTAAAAAAAAATGTCTCTCTTTTATTTTCTCTTTTTTAATAAAAACAAAAAAAAATTCTTCTTTCGCTCCTTTCGCTTTGTCTTTTACTTCAAGTCTTTAAGTATTCACCAAAGCTTTGGCAAAATTTTCTTTCGCTCCAAATTCCAAAATCTTTAAGGAAAAGACAAAAACTCAAAACCGTAAAGAAGAACAAATAAAATAAAAACCTAAAAACTCTAGCCTAAAGACAAGTCCGCGTCGGCGGCGCCAAAAATTGATGTGTTTTTCAATTGAGTTGTAGTAAAAAGGTTCATTGAGACTTGTGAAAGCAAAAGAATTTAGACTTAAAATTTAAAGAAAACTTAACTCAAAATTTGATTTCAAGATATGAGAAAATAACCAAGACACTGATTCCACTATTACACATGAATGAATGATGGTAAATAATCCAAAACTCTAATTATCTTTTAAGTCCTTTATATCTTAACTCACTAATAATCAAGCAAATTCTCAAACATCAATTGTATCCCTTAAGCATAGATTATCTAAACAAAGCATAACCTATCTAATTGAATCACAACTGATTAGGAAAATTACGCAAACAATTTAAAACTCTGCAAAAGTAGTGATTGAGTGAATTATAATTAAATATTAGAGAAAATAAAATAGTTACCAATTATTCATTCGTAAATAGATTCCTCATTGCCTTGGTTGTGGGAGAATTAGCCGCTCATCATGTTGGAAACACGCTCAAAAATCATTATTATTGCTCAAAGGGTGTTTACAAATGATGAAAATGGGAGAATTATAATAAAAATCGAGTTTGTAACAATTATATTTGTTACAAACCAAAAAGAACGATACAGAGGATGTGACTGTTAATGTTGCTCTAAGACCCACGACTCTGTGTCGCAAACGCTGTAGCAAATAAGTCTGTCGTCCTTGTGTCGCTTTCACTGTAACATAAACGACTGCTCTCCGTGGGTCTTATGCTCTTCGTCTTCTAGGGTTTCTGCAGCAGCAGAAACAACTCTGCAACTCGATCAAACTCCTCTATTTTCTTCCCTAACTCTCCATCCCCTTCTATATGATCCCATCCACCTATTTATACTCCTTAGACTCATTTAATCACGCCATGATTCTCAATATTCTTCATTGAACTCGGGCAGTAAAGAAAATATTTTGGGAATATTTTCTTCCCTGATTTAGCTTCTCACGCGTTTCTACAGCTGCAAAATCTCCTCATTTATCTTTTTCAAGGTCCAAAGTGTTGCTAGAGTCATCATACATGAGCAGAACACGTTTAAATTCTCCAAAACTCATGTAATCCCGTGAACTGTCCCTCTCATGCACGTGCTGTCCTGATTTCTTCTCACGGATTTTTCAGCCAAATTTGATAGACCAAAACACTTGTAATAGCTTTGTATATGTCCCAGGAACAATCCCATAAATTTTCAGCCATTTAGTCACCCTATAACACCTCCAAATCCTTGATTGAAATCTGACAGTGAATAAAAATATTTTCCCGCCAATTTGAAAATTTGAATTTGAGAAGAAAGTCACCCCTTATCTAGTGGTCGCCCCTTATCCGTTGCTGGAGTCCGAATAACATATGTCCTCCGGGGTGCCTTTAAAAACTTTTTGAGCCGAATTTTCGATCAATATTTATTTCCAAAAAATACCTACGAACACACAAAACACCATAATAAGGACGAAAACAAGTACTAACAATACGAAACATTGAGGAAAAATTAGACACATAAATGCGTCTATCACTACGCAGCTATAAAACAGGCTTACACATCATTTATACACTTTCGGCCAAGCTATGAAGCTTACTTGGTACATGGTCCGCATATGCACCTTCAACCAACTACCCCTCCCTATATTTGTTAACTTGCAATTTCCACAACTTATAAAAGGGGAGAGGATTGACATGCTTGCTTCACTATTCATGGTCGTTGCCATGTATTTCTGAGTAACCGGAAATGATTGTTGAGTCACAATGATTGCGCATCACTCGTTCTAGCTGTTACACAATGATTGCACAACACTTGTTCTAGCTTATTGCACAATGATTGCGCAACACTCGTTCTGGCGTATGCATAATGATTGTGCATCACTTACTCGGCCAACCCTCTTTGGTCTGATGCACAATGATTGTGCAATATTGGCTCTAGGACAATAGCCTTCATAACGCGCAAAGGATGCCCTGCATCGTCCAAGGCCATCTACCCAACTGGCATAATGCATCATAATGATGCAACATTTGCCCTTGGCCAAATTCCAAACATAATGCGCCATTGGACCTGAGCTAATCTACATCTTACCAAGCAACGAAAGCTTTGGATGAAGCTTCATCTCAGTCCATGGCGCATCTTTTAGCATGCACCATGCTAAAAAACACAGGGTTTTACAGACACGAATACTCAAACTGTGATGGCTCTCGCGCAGCCTTTAGGAATAACTACGACACTAATATCCGAAACGTGGGAAACTCTACTAGCATCAAGGATTGCGACGGAAAGACAATGGCCAAAAGTTATCTTTGAGACGGAATCGGAAAATTTGATGCGTTTCATCAAAACGGGGACTGAAGCTCCATGTATTGCAGAAATGATTATCGAAATAAAATAGAAAATACGACAAATTCCACAATGTGTTATTCAACACAACTACAGAGAAAGAGATCAAGCAACATATGACCTGGCAAACTAAGTCAAACAAGAAACTTATCAGCAACAACATGGGACCAGACAATCCCGTACTTTATCAGGCAAATTCTTTTAAATGACTCCGTAGATACAAAATACTCACTTGTAATAGCTCTTTAGGCCTGTTCTTTATGTTGCTCATGCTTAAGGAAAAAAAGATCAACTAATCTAACTAATCTACTTGTAGTCTTTCTTTGTGGTGGCCATTTTATATGTTTGTTAACAAATAATTTATTTCCAGCTTTTGTTTTGAGGTCAACAAATCTACTTGTAATCTTGCACATGTGGGTTACCTGCGAATAGTCTTAGTTGTCATAAACATTTTTTCATCGAGGCTACACGTTCGTGGGATTAAATAACCAATTGCCATGACGGAGCCAAATCTCTTAGAATACCAGTGGCCGGTTCAAACCAAATCTTTTATAATAAAATGTCAGCAACTCAGCATTATGATCAAATTTTATCCCCACAAACACAGGTCATTTAAGAGCTGGTGCACCGACTCCGACTTGTCTCCATTTAGTTTTTTCGTCACTGACGGCCACTTTTTATGTCAATAATGGCACCCCTCGTTTTCTTCGTGACATTTAAAAGAGGATTACCCATGTGAGAAGCCTATGAAAAAAAAACGAATATCTCGGGTTAATGTTCTAGTACTATGTTTCTCAAGGCTGTACCCCACATCGTATCAAAAATGACTAGATTACCCCTATGTTATAAGAGTATTTACCATCTATCATTTGAAAATAAGTTTTTTAAGCTAATTATAAATTTGTGGTATTATTATTAGAAAATTAGACAAAGAGTATTACATTAACTAGTTGGAAGCCTAACAAATTAAGCTCCAACAACGTACTGCTACATCAATTGAAAAGGTTGGTGTGCTATACCAGCGAGCCTCATGGGTAACCTAATCAAGGGAGCCGAAGCGGATGGGGGCTGAGATTGTGTCACAAGGGGGCAAGCTAACTCTACCTTCCATGTTAATTCCTGCAATATTACGTCATTGGGGGTTCGAATCTGGGACCTCCTGAAACGCATGAAACTTTGGGAAACGAGAATGACCAACTGAGCTAATTATCGTATTGAAAATACAATTTTTTATTTTGTCCCTAAAAAAAGAAATGAAGTGGCCCCAAAAAAAGCAAAACATTTTACTTCTATTTTGGAATTTGGAATGGAATATCATCCCTCCTTATAAAGGAAAATTTCTGGTAGATATCAAGTGACCTTCCGTCTAGATATTAGATAACTCTATTTAGGATATAACTGAGACGGACCTCGGTCTCTTTTTAGTTTTTTGAATGAATTCTTGCTTACAAAAAAAAAAGAAAAATCGTTTTGAAAATAAGTCTTTTAACATAAAAGTTATTATACGGTGAGGTTTAGGATTTTGAAATGCACCAAAAAATATTTGGTACGGATATAGTGTATGTATCATGAAAAAATTAATTTAAGCCCCATTATCGAGTGTATTTTATTACGGAAATGCTAGTTGGCTCCTTATTCTCCACTCCTTATTCACCTCCCTATAATTTAAGTCCCATTTGAAAAATAAAAAAATTCGCATTCAGGTTCAGGTGGGGTTCACCATTCTCCTAATGTGCCGTTTAGATTGTAGGGAGGAGAATATGAAGGTGGAGATTTGGGAGCCAAATAGCACTGCCGTATTTTATTAAAAGAACTAGAAATCGTAAAATAGCGATCAAAATAAATAAGATAAAAGAAATTGAAAGCATGAACGAACCTGTAGTATAAAACCACTTCTATTGCTAAGTATAACCATCCAATAATACCACTCAAACCTAACTTTTTAATACAGCCCAGAATTTGATCCTCCGAAGAAAAAGCCATGTCCTCCAAAATTAAGCAAGTGAGTTCAAAGCTAGTAGGACCAATGTGCAATGGTGATGAACCAAAACCTGATCCTAATCAATTTGTCTCTTTTTCTGTCTTTGATAAGTTAGCAGACGATGATCATCCAGCGTTCTTGTATGTGTATAAACCACCAAACCCACCAAATATGTTATTAGAACAAGGTCTCCGGAAGGCTTTAGTTGAGTACCGAGAAATGGCTGGCAGGTTTTCTACAAGTGATCAGAACGGCCATGGTGATGAATGTGTGATACTACTAAATGACGAAGGTGTTAGATTCGTCGAAGCAATCGCTGATTGCACTCTCAGTGAGGTTATTCCATTCAAGCCAGATACGTTATCGAGTTTGAACCCACGTGAAGAAGGACAAGACGAATTGGCTTTTGTTCAGCTTACTAGGTTCAGTTGTGGTCCGCTAGTTCTGTTCTTTTCGAGCAGCCATTTCGTGGCTGATGCAGCAGCTGTAAGTCAATTCGTTGTTGCATGGAGTCAAGCTTGTCGAGGTTTAGAGATCTGTCCACGTCCTTTGCATGACCGGAGCATATTTGTTCCACGAGATCCTCCTACAGTCGCTTACGACCACAAAAATGTCGACGTTGCGAAGAGGGTGATCAATTATCAAGAGATGACGGATCAACCACCTCCTTATTCGGAAGATGATGTGGTCTATCAAAAAGCACATTTCGCACCAGAACTTATTGCCAAGATTAAGAGTAAGGCTAACTCTTCCGTTCCAGAACGTGGGCCTTATTCCACCTTTGTGAGCTTGATAGCTCATCTATGGAGAACTATGGTGAAAGTTCGAGGACTTACAGAGCTTCAAATAACCGAAATGAAGATCTCCGTGAACGGACGTAGAAGGTTGAAACCTTGTGTTCGAGATGAGTACTTAGGTAATTTGATTCTTTCGGCATATCCTCAATCTCGGGTAAAAGATTTCTTGGATGAACCCTTGAGCCAGAGGTAATTCATGCGTCTATAGCGAAGGTGAACTCCGACTATTTCAAATCTTTCATAGACTTTGCGAACTATAGCATGCAGAATGGGGATTTCATAATAAACAGAGAGGGCTGTAATGTCCCTACTATTTGGCCCCATTTGGAGGTCAATAGCTGGCTCGGGTTTCCATTCGAAACGGTGGGTTTCGGTTTCGGAAAGCCTTATACTTTCATGCCATCATTTGGAGGTTTGGAGGGTTTGGTGTATTTAATTAGTTCCTTCATTTGATTGTGATGGAGGCATAGATGTCTACATAACTTTGTTTCAGCAACATTTGGATATGTTCCAAGAAATGTGTTTCTGCATAGACTAATTAAGATATAGTCATATGGAGTATCCAACCAAGTAATTGGCCATCTGTGGCAGATAATCTCTTTTTCTTTTCTTTCTTTTTCTAACAATTTGTATGAGACAATAAATGAAGATTTGATGCCAGTTATTTGATGTACTTAGAGAAAGTCTTATGGTGGAATCCAACCTATTCCAAGTGTGGAAAATTCATGGAATGTCAAGTCTAGTGGCTTTCAAGTTGGGGTTTTCCACAAAAAATCCAAGCAACGTTCCATGGTTTGGTGGAGGGGTCCGTGAAATCCATCTAAACGCCAATAAGAATAGCGTTGAACGCCAATAAGATTGGCGCAGTAGAGGACAAGAAACGCCAATATGAATGGCGTTGAACGCTAATCAAAATAGCGTAAGTCAAGCGCCAGTATGAATGGCGTTCAGCGCTATTAACAATAGCATTTTTCAGCGCCATTAACAATAGCGTTAAGCGCTATTCACAATAGCGTTGTGCGCTATTAACAATTGTGTTTCTTGTTATTTATTTTTCTTACACTCTTCTCACATCACTCCTGTTTCTATACAAAACAAAATTTATAAAGAAAATTTATAAATCAAATCAAAAAAGAAGATAAAATTGATTGATACTAAAAATACTTCAACTACATTGATTCCACTACATAATTGAAGCTACGTAGTTCCATAAGCTACATGGTTTCATATATTGAAATGACGAACATTGCTAGTGCTAGGATAACCAAGTGTTCTAGGAGGATAACCATGTTTTTCCAAAATCTTATTTTGTTTATCCAACATAAATTGCTGCTTCCATTCCGGCAAGGTCTCAACCACCACATCCAACACTTCGAGTTCATGTTTCTCCAAAGCCAAATCCACGGATTTCTTTTTTGTCTCTGCAATAGTTAATAAATATTCTTCTTGTCCATCCAATCTTGCCATCTTCTTTGCATTCTCTTCACTAAAATGTTTCAAAATACGCTCGGTTCCGTCGTTGATGGACGATAGCTCCGAAGCTTCCCTTTGTTGAGCCCTTTTTCCCGTTGGTCGACGAGGGACATCCTATTCATGATTGGGTTGATGTTGATCCTTCCCCAAGAGAACATTCACGATCTATTTCAACCAATGCTCGTCCTTTGCAAGATTTAACATAGCCAACCTATGCGCAAAATCTTTCCACTGCTCCTGAAAAGAAACATCAAGATAGCAAATATATTAAGGAACTTCTAATGTGTAAATAAAATCATAATAATATGGCAAACAAAATAATTGAAGGAGTTAAAACCAAAAATGACTAACCCTTGTTCCCCAATTAACATCATACGTAAATGAAGGAGGATCGGGTGCTTGCAAAGGCACTTGAACACGGTTGCCTTCACTGTCTGAACGTACGGTACAGAAAGAAACTCTTGGAAATTCAGGTGAAGCTTGTGAGACGTTGTCATACTTATACCGTGATGGATGTATTGGGGGCACCTGATTCACCATAAATGTCGTATCTTGAGTACTTGCAGCTCCAACTTCATATCTGTTTTCTTGACGATATATTTCTGGGAGAAAAAATCCAATAGATTGTCGCTTCCACCACCACACATACATGCTCTCATCAACATGCTTATAATCTCGTCCTTCAACCACATCAACAGGATCATGGGGGGTAGCAAGGTCTTCCAAACGTTCACGTGGACTTCTTGGAATTGTTATAAATCCCCTTGTTTGCTTTAAAAACCGTTCACCAAGATACATGATACTAGTCTCGCTTTCCGGATTATAGAAAGTCACTCTTTGATTGGAGATTTCACGAGCATGCACTATATCAGGATGATCTCTATACATACTAGTATACCATGGTTGCCATTCTGTTCCAACAATTGTCCTCAACTCAATTTGTTGGCGAGTTGTATTAAGAGAGTGTTTGGAAGTACTCCTTTGCAACTTCACTAGACCATCTTTCTTAAATATCATAATTGCAGGCCATATATCAGTCGGTACACCTTCTTGGAGAAAAGGCGTCAAAGTACGAAAATACATGTAAAATCAATATTCTAAAACCATCGCCATTCCACACATGTTTTTTCCACCTCTAGCAACCGCACTCATGCCACTATACAAGTGACTAAAACAAGCCGAACCCCAATCATAATTACGAATCGCATTCAAATCACGCAAGGAAGCGATCCAACCTTTGCTTGCTCTTGTAGTGGTACGTGTCAATAGAACTTTTGAAATCACCCATAATAAGAAGTATCGAGTCACAATCTCCCAATTTTCATCATTAATTGGATTGTCCTTGATATAGTTTGCGAGACAACTAATAGGAAAATCAGGTGAGTGCTTGTTGTAGTGTGCATACCCATGCAAAGGTTTAAAGTAGGTATCCTCTAGTTGTTGATTTTCTCTACTTTTTCATCTATTTGTAGCGGCGTGTTCCAATCTTTTACGACCATTTCCAATAGGAGTTCTGGTTAAGTGAACAAAATCTAACGGAGTGAAGCCAATTTCAAAGTTTGAGAAATGAAAAGAATTGGTGCTATATCACCATCTCTCTATGATTGCATAAGCTGGTTGTTGATCAGCTCTCTTAATTCTAATTTCAAAAAATCTAGCAAGGCCAGAATATTGAAGAACTTGTCTAGCACTTTCATGAACCACCACACGATTATGTAAATCCTCAAGGTCTTCTAGATTACTTCTAAACGTGATATCATGTTGTGTATCAAGTGGGTTTATACTTGTAGAAATATGTTTCTCATCCGGTTCTTTTGAACTCAAGATCATATACACATCCATATTCATAATCTATACAAAATCATCAAATAAAAACAATATAGTCACACAATGCACTTAAATTGTTTACATAATGTAACTAAAACATGTTAATTCATTATCTCATGGCAATTTCACAATGTTCATCATCTAAAATCCTAAAATACACAATGTTCATCATCTAAAACCCTAATTACATGTCAAATTCGTCATTGTTAGAATCAAAATTGTTATCATTCATCATACAATCGAGTATCATGCATACAATCAACAATAATATCATCTAAAGCCCTAACATTTCATCAGACCATAAAATAAACTCAAATTATAATTCAACTAACCTCTCTTTGGATTCTCAATCAAATTGAGAAATTTAAGTATGCTTCGATTCCTTATGAAGCAGAGAACAAACCCTTTGAAGCAATTTCATTGATTTGAACCATGCTCTGAGAATTAAACAAGGGGGTTTTAGGTTTGGTTTTTTTTTCACTAAAAGATGAACTGAGGAAGAAGAAGAAGAAGGGGTCGATGATGTTACTGGATATAGAATCAAAAAGCACTAATACGAATAGCGTTAGGCGCTAATAAGAATGGTGTTGGACGCTATTAAGAATGACGTTTGGCGCTAATAAAAATAGTGTTCTGACCGTTGACTAAAGTCGAGTGCTATTCTTAATAGCGTTTTTCCTGTGCTATTATTATTCGCGTTTTACGCTATTCTTATTAGCGTTTTCCGTGTTCCACCATTATACTTGCACTTCCATTCACAGATCCAAGTGCTGAGGTGGCGTGGAAGATGGAAGATGGTTGGATTCCACCATAAGACTTGCTCTTATAAGAATTAATTAATAATAAGAATCAAATCATCTTGGTCTATTACAGTGTACATCTCTATCGTAATACGTACTGCCATCCTGCTCCTTATTTCTTTAGAAAAAGCACAATATCTATTAAAAAGCATCACTATGATGCAAGATGTTTGTCTTTGCAACTTAATAAGATACCCTATATTGTTAAACAACAAAAACAAATGGCAACATACAAATGCTCCCGCTAAGACTCCCTGACAGCAATCGATATACAAACAACCAATATGGTATAACAAGCAGTTAGTGTTTTTCAGTCTTCTCTTAAGGGAAACTAGGTAACTCCAAGTAACAAAACAATGTCGTGGAATAAATATATTGGAGTATATAAATATATATTATTTTCAACGTATTATGATAACACCACCATAGATTGGTTAAAGAACCATGGTATTAGCCATCAAGATTGAGCAAGAGGTGTGTAGGCCATTTATTGTGCAACTACATTTCGTGTGATCTCTCAGATTAAAAGTGAACTTCATTTGTGTCGATGATAGGCTAGTTGTCTAACTTTGAAGTTTTCTTGTTGGTAATAACCTTGGTTTTTTTCTCTATACATCAAACTGATTTTATTTTTACCCTAAAGTAAAATCTAATCCATAGATAAGAATAATAATATGCTTAATTACTGGATTTGTAAACTGTTTCTAAACAAATATATACCTGGTAGGTACAACGTACTATCTTGTCACTTAATTAAAAACAACCCCATAAAACTATTGTGTCTTTTTTTTTTTTTTTTGGTTAGTCTGAAAAGGTTAGAATTTATTAAGGAAAAAGAAAAATACAGAGCTAAAATGCATGCACTTGCAATGATGCTACAAACTGGCACCAGCGGTGACCAGCCAGAACACAAAGAAACACAAGAGAAAAGAGAAGTAAAATACTCAACAGCAAACAACCATTCTAGTAGGTTAATCCTAGTGCTTTTTCAGCAGGGGTAGAAGTTCTTTGCCCATGCCTCAAAATCTCATTGTTTTTCACTCCATAATTAAAATTGTTGTGTTGAAAATTAGTTGTCTTGACTTTGATTTTTTTTCTTGTTGAAAACCTTGTCTATATTATTGAAGTACTTGAAGAGAGTTTGTGAAGAAGCATTCTGTCTTGCGATCATTTTTTTCTATCACTCCCTTGAAATCACGTTATCACTAGAGTTTTTAATTGGTTCTATAGATTGTACTTCGGAGCGCTAGCATGACGATGTACGATACTATAAAGAATGAAGCAAGTGCCATGGAAATCACATCTTTATCAACGTCCGTGCAGATTGAACAAGTAAGTTCAAAGCTTCTACAACCAATCTACGATGGTGATCAACCAGTCTCAACCACAAAGTCTGTCCCTCTTACTGTCTTTGATAAGTTGGCAGATGACCAATACATACCATCACTGTATGCTTATAAACCGCCAAACCCATCAAACTCATTCTTAGAACAAGGGTTGCGAAAGGTTTTGTCAGAGTACCGAGAATGGGCTGGTAGGTTTGGTGAAGATGATAATGGCCAGATTGTAATTCTACTCAATGATGAAGGTTTACGATTCATCGAAGCCTCCGCTGACTGCACCATTGATCAAGCTATCCCTTTTACAGTATCCACCATGTTGAAACTCACCCCAAGCTTTGAAGAATCGAAAGAATTGGCTCTAGTTCAACTCACAAGATTTACTTGTGGGTCTGTAGTTGTGAGTTTCTCATCGAACCACATTGTCTCGGATGGAGTATTAGTGAGCCAGTTCATGATTTCTTGGTCTCAGGCTTGCCGTGGACTCAAAATCCACCCACGCCCTCTGCACGACAGGAACATATTCGTTCCTCGAAACCCACATAGTGTTAAGTTTGATCACAGAAGTATTGAGATTACAAAGAGGAAGATCAATGAAGACTCTACTACTATGCCTCCTTACTCGAGAGATGATTTGATACACCAAATTCTTCACTTCACACCTGAGTTTATAGCCAAGATCAAGAATAAGGCTTCTTCATCCTCCTCATCTTGTACAGGTGTGAAGGGTGTCTCCAGTTCACGCTATAGCACTTTTGAGTGCTTGATTGCACATTTATGGAGAGTGATTACAAGGGCTCGAGGACTTTCCGAGTCTGACAAAACTTATGTCAAAATCTCAGTGAATGGAAGGAGAAGGATGAGACCTCCAGTTCCGCATGAGTACTTTGGCAATGTGGTGCTTTGGGCATTCCCTGAAACTCAAGGGAAAAACCTTTTCGATGAATCTTTGAGCCACACTGCAGAGGTAATACACGATGCAGTGGAAAATGTGAATGATGAGTACTTTAAATCTTTCATAGACTTTGCAAACAAAAATCAGGATGACGGCAATCTGATGCCTATGAAAGTTCACCACATGAAGGTGCCATCCTTCTGGCCCAACTTGGAAGTCCAAAGCTGGCTTGGTTTTCCATTCAACAATGTTGATTTCGGTTTTGGAAAGGCTTCCGTTGTTATGCCTTCATTTGATCCTTTTGAGGGTGAAATATACTTGGTTCCTGCCGTTGTTGGTGATGGAAGCATATACGCGCACGTAACTTTATTCCAACAACATCTATCTCTCTTCAAGCAAATTTGCTACAACATCGACTAACAACCTCGGTTTTTTTTCTTCCTAGCAGCGGTGTACTGCATCTCTGAACATGTTACGAGATATTAAATTCTGTTTTGATATTATTTTCAGTAAAGATATTAATGAAATTTTATTGTTCTGTCGCATGCATTTTGATGGTCTTAAGAACTAGATCATATCACCATCACGGAGGTGAAAATTGAATAATTCTGTGCGAATAAATGGAGATTTGTTGGACTCAGACATTGTGTTGGGATCACCCGAGGATCCGATGCCTTCGGCAGTCTTTTGCTTAAACTATCATAGCATGCGATGTTTAATGTTTCTTATTTACGTACACTGGGCAGTGATGGTGAACCCATGCATATCCCTGATACCATTATAGTTTTTCACTACGCAAGTACACAAGCATAGCATGCATAGTGTACCAAATTTCAACATTGTTATGGAAGAAGAGTGAATTAGAATGATTATTATATGCACACGCAAAACTGGCACTGTTCCTCGGAAACTCCACCACCAAACAACAAGAACGAACCATCCACCAAAAACCATCACTACGTTTGTAGAAACCCTAGCTCGTAATTAATTATAGGGGTATGTTCCCTAAACCATCCACCAAAAGTGAATTAGCTTTCCGATCGTACCACTGCCGTCGCCACTAAAAAACTGGCAAAGGCACTATAGGGGTATGTTCCCTAAATTTGTATTCATGGAGATTTCTGGTGTCTCATGAAAGAGGATAGATGAAGATTAAGTGGCTCGGCCTCAAGTTGGTTGCATGGTCATCTGAATAAAATTTGTGGTTCGTGATCTGAGTCATCTGACTAAAATAAGCAAGATAGCAGTTTAATTAGCAGATCATAAAAGAGAGTAGCTTTAAGACTAAAATAATAAGCAAGATATATAGCAGTTTTAATTAGCAGATCGTAGAAGAAACTAGCTTTAACTAGCAGGTCGATTGATCGACTACCGTTTCTGTGCTTTTTGAATAAGAAGTGTTTTTTCCATAATAAAAAAAATGTTCCGATTGCACACTAGCTCTAACTCTAACTCCACATTATTTCTTTTTTTTTCATTTCTTTTAGAATTGTTTTTCCTTAAAGCTTGCTATCTACATTCTACTGTTTCTACAGTACATACATCTTGTAAAGCTGTAAATTCATTTTTTCGAATACATTTTTCCTTCTGATGAAAAAAAAAGGTAACAATTCCATACCTCAAAAGTGTTGTAGGGCTTACAACTCATAGATGTGCGGCCCAAAACATATGTTTTTTGATTTTCTCATCTCCATGTATATACATATATTATAGAAACCTATTTTGAGGCATACTAGATAATGCCAAAATAGAGTCACTAAATAAAAAATAACATCACCCCTCATCCATCATTTTTGATAATGGCATAACTACCCTTATATAATTAGTGTAAATGATTATGATTAGAATGATTAATTATGAATTTTAAGGATTGATTAAACATTAAATTATTAGTGGTGAAGTAGTAGAAAAATCAAATTTATGTGAGAGAGTTGGGATTTTTGAGAGGAAGAAGAAGAAGTGAAGAAAAAGAGCTTGGATTTTGACTTTTGAGATTTTAGTGATTAGAAGTGACCAAAATGTGTGATTCAAATCAGAGGTAAACTTTTATCGAGGTTTAGTTTCCTTTTATAAGTTGAATCTGCCAAAAAATTGAATTTTTAAAACCCAGATCTGCTGACCAGATGAACAGTTCGGCTGATAACTTGTCAGCCGAACCTAGGTATAATTTAAAAAAAACAGAGGTTCGGCTCAAAAGTTATCAGCCGAACTTCACTCAGAAACTGAATCATCCACTAGGTTCGGCGTGAAAAATTGAGGTTCGGCTGGAAAATTGAGGTTCGGCTGAAAATATTGTAAAGTCGCATTAGCCGAACATAGTGTTTCTCTAAATCATACACTAAGTTCGGCTCAAAATTGATACTGCAAGACCAGCCGAACTGATCTTCTGAAAACCCTAATTTCATCTTTGAAATCATATTCTACCGATCAAACAAAATACAATCAATCAAAAACAAGATGGGTTTGTTACGCATACATTCTAAAATACATCTAAGAGCAATTGAGATTTGGATTTCGCATTCCAACATCGCTCACTTCGATTCGTGTTTCCTTTGTTTGATTAATTTCTTTATTGAATTGGAATCCTAGATGTTTAAGTTTAAAGTTTATTTTGATTTTTAATTTTAGGTTTTTGAGGATAAGGGAACTATGACAAATTGAAATTATTTAGGGATATATAGGTAATTACACTACCTTTAGACACCCCTTACAAATCCACCCTAGATAATATAATGGATGAGTATGCCTCAAAAAAAAATGAGTATGCCTCAAAATAGGTTTCTATATTATATCCATGTAACCTAAGAAATGATCTCAATAGAATCCTTCTCCTTCTCTATTTCTTTGTCTTCTTCCTTATGACTACTACAAAACGTCATCATGCACGAGCTCTAACCCCGCGGCAATGGATTATAACTCTTTTGGATGCTATCAAATTCCTGAAGAATTGATTTGGATCCGTTTTTATTTATCTTATTTTCAATCAAATACACTACAATGGGATCGTTGGAACCATTGAAATCGTTATCGTCAAATCAGATAAGTTGGATAACATATTTATCTTTTTTCTTTTCCATGATTGATTAGAAAAAAAAAAAAACTCTATATGAATTTGTTTTGTTCAAATCAGTAATACAAAATAATTGATTTGAATTTGTCTTGTATACCATGATTATTTATATTTTATTTTATAATCATATATCCATACGATTGATTGAATAACATGCAGATCTATATGTAATGTCAGGGCATGAAGATTGATTCGAATCTAATACATACTGCACATTTTTTTTCTTTTCGTTTGCTTTTTTTCTTTTTTTTTTCCCTTGCGGCAGCCGATTGCCCCACAATTTCTTTCCCATTCTCGTCTGCTGTGCGAGGAAGACGAGTAGACGACACTAGGTCAGGAAGGGAGCGATCCAACTCGGTCTGTTCCATCGTGGCCCAACTCAGTCCGTTTCTGTTTCTGTTCCAGCGTGTTGGGCCTGTCATGTTCCAGCGTGTTGGGCCTGTCATGTTCCAGCTTGTTCCTGTTTCTGGGCCTGTCTTGTTCCAGCTTGGTTTCAGGTTTCGGGCCATACACGGCCAAGGCTATTCCGGTTTTGTGTATATACCGTTGGAACCAAAGTTTGAGGTATGTAACTATAACGTGGGTTTTTTTTACGTTGAATACTTGTTAGGCTTATTTGTTTGTTTTTAGAACATGCCTAGTTTTATTTATTTTTGTCTTAAAATAAGTCATCGGCGTATAAACGGTCAATTTTAATTATTTTTATTGATATCAATCATTAAGAATTTTGGTCTTAATGCTATTTTTTTTCTTGAATATATGATATTGGTTATAGTTGAATGGTGTATTTTGTTTAATTGTTGTACCAACTCGATTCAAATATATTTATTCGGGGATTAGAAGTACTTGAACACCATTATTGCGTACTTGATATATTCCTCCCAAAATTTTGAATGTTTCGTGGAATGTAATCCACTTTCTCGACTATTAATATGTCAGTAGTTTCAAAATATACGTTCAGATAAAATCACATGTATTCCAATTTTAGTGGAAGAACTCACAAAAGATGATATGAGATAGAAAATTTCCATTTCTCTACTTCATCCATTATACTAACGCACCAGTATATATTGAAGTATGACAACAAGAGATCTATCTTCGTAATTGATTCAACCTAAAGTAAGAGGTTGACATCTGTTGTGAGATTCTCTTGGCCTGTTGAGATAAAGAAATTTCTCAAATTAAGCTAAATGTCACAAAATTGAAAATGGAAAGAACCCCAAAGTAATGAGGGTTAGACGTACCGACTCATATAAAGCATGTGAAAAGGGACATATGTATCATGAGACAAAAATATTTCTTTTCCCCAGCAATAATGACACCAGAGTACATGTATCAACTGAACATGGGATCGGCTAAAATGTAATTCTAGCTCCCATCATAAGTAAAAGAGTTGGAAATGCACTTGTCATAGGTGTTGGTATATACAATGTAATGTGAATGTTTATCATAGTAACAACCAATTTTCACATCAAATTTAATGGCAACAAGAAATTTGCCTAGCCAATTGACTATCTTATTCAGTTGAACTAGATCCAATGTCTGTACTTATGGAATGAAAACACGAGACATAAATTCTTTAAAGAACTTGACATATATTGGGTGACACGTAATATATATTCACTCTAAATGTACTTGAGTTGAGTCCCACTTTTTATTACGTAATAAGGCCACACCACCTATTAAAACTCTCAGGACCCAAGTGTTTAACTCATAGTTGTTTTCTTCCATTAGCTTAAGGAATTTAAACTAGTTGTTGAGTTAATTCCTTATAATATGACTACGATGATTGGGTAATTGAGCGAAGCATTGTTCAAAATTTGTTTCCAAGATGGAACAAAGTCACAAAATCTCTATATGTACTGAGAACTAATCACCTTGAAAAATTCCAAAGAAACCCATGAAAGTGGATATCATATGGAAACTCACAGTGATGAGAATGTAATTGATTGTATCTTTTATATCTCTAATTCATGTGGAAGGAAACACATTTTAGAGAATCTAATGAGTTAATCTAGTGAAATGTAATTCACTATAATATTTGGATTGTTGAATCCATATTGACTCCGACGATGAACTGTTAGGAACTGACTCATACAGGCTTTGTGCATAACCATAAAGCAACTTTGGTTGTGAGTGATAATCGTTTTAAAAGGACTCATACGAACATCAATTTATGTGAGTGAACAAAAATGGGGGAAAGGTTGACATAATTCGAAATGACAGCATATCTCTCAATATATGTTTTCTAAAGTACTAGATGCCCTCCCTATTGCTTTTAGGTAAGAGAGCATATCACTCATTTTATAAAGTCTTCAATAAAACAGGATCGAGACCATACTAAGATGCAAATGGTAAAAATTCCATATTACAAAGAAAACAAGGTGAAATTTAGAAAAATATTCATGCAGAATGCGGACCATTAAAGTGACAGATGGATCTGGTGAATGTTTTGACATTTTGGACTAGTTATAGTTCCCAAGAAATTTGTGTTTGAAAACTCCTAGCACATATTACACAATACAAAGTGCAAAGGCTAACCACCCTTGCTAATACTAGAGAATTTACATCAAAAAGACTTGATGAATATTGCATGTTTAATAGGATCAATATAGAGCATCTTATACCCAATGGTCTCGCAGAGGCTACCATCAAAGGTTACAGATGGTGTCTAAGGAATAGGTTATGCGTACCAACCTATCTTTTATTGTTTTGGGGATATGCAATATTACACGCATCTTACTTAATTCGTTTTTAGAACCCAATATTAGTCAACCTTTTCTGCGTACCAGTTGGTAACTGGATTTAAGCTTGACATTCGTGTTCTGACGCATTTTTTGTTGCACTATATATGTGCCATTACGACTCCACATCGTATTATAATGGGTCTTCAAAACTGTTAAGTAGTTATGTTGGAAATAAGTTCCCAAAAATTATCCGCATTTTAAAACTTTTGGCAGGAGATCTCTTACCGCTAGATTTGCGGATTATCACTTTAATGAGACAGTCTTCCCGTCATTAGGGGGAGATAAGAAAAAGTATTTTCTAAGGGAACAATAGGAATTGTCATGGTGTGCTCCCACTGTGGCTCATATTGATTCTTGTACTACAAAAATGTAAATGTGAAGTGATAAAGAATATTCGATTTTCAGAATGTACATTGATGTTGCTAAAGTGATGAGATCACACATACCAGCTGCAAACCTACCTGCAAAGTTACAAATCCTCAATATGGGACATACACCATAGACTAAGGTGTTGCAACTACACTCAGTAGAAGTGTGGTTGAGGTCGTGGCTCCATAAAGGAAGTTGTAGAGACCACTTGGTTCGATCAATCCTCACCTAGAAAGGAAGTAGGTGAATAAGGTACAACTTATTTATATCATCATAAATCATTTCATAAGATTGTCTCTGAATATGTCCATGAATCAAACTGGAGGACGCTCCAAAGTTTTAAATGATTTTAGAGAACAATGAAATCCTGACGGATTATGAGAATGCATATGAGTCAATGGAAGGATCATGCGTGCACAGTGATGATATAATCCATAAATAGTTGCTCCAGAAGTAGAGCACAATGAGATCGAACCATGCTTTATTTTGATTAATTTCAAATAAATAGCATATTCGGCCTACGCAATCCAGGTAGAACTTAGTTCTTTGACAAATATATGGGTATTTGTTGTGGTAATGCTAACCAACCTAGTACAAAGCCTGTGGGACATACATGATTAATTTGTTACAAAGCATAATGAGAAGAAAGCAGTCTTAAAGTATAAAGACTCGCCTTGTGGCGCGAGGTTTCTCACAAAGCCCTGGATATTGTTCTCTTGTAATGAACTTTACAGTGTCCGCTACTTAGTTAGCTTGGTATTTCAAAAGGACTTGAAATGCAGCGTATGTATGTGGTTGTTACGTATCTCTGAAAGAATCAAAAGATAGAAGATATTTGCAAAAGTGCATGATGGCCTTTTGCTTCCCAAGTCGAATGACTCTAAACCACGGAGTGTGTTTGCAGTTACACTAGAACACTCACTTATTGATTTAAACAATCAGGCGGATGTGGTATACCCGTCTAAGTGACTATTTGATTGGGAAGGGATAAACAAGTACGGTTTTGTGCCATGTGTATTAAATAAGTTCCTGATTTAGAATTATAGCTATCTATGTCAACGATATGGACATGATAAGTACTCTTAATGGAATAAGAGATCTTTCAAGCTATTTAAAATCTGAATTTGAGATGAATATCCTGGGAAATCTCGATCTTATTTATGTTCTGAACTAGATGACCGAGCTTGTGGTATATTATTCCACCAGTTTGTATATGTCCATTGTCAGGAAATTTAACAAGGACATGCATCATGCTAGTACTCCCATGATTAGTAGAGTTTCAAATGTTCATAAATGACCACTTCGTCTAAAGGAAGATGGCGAAGTTGTGCCGGCAGATGAACTTTCCTTATCTAAGTATAATAGACGCATTATTATACTTAGCATAATGTACTCGGCCAAATGTTACATCCTCAGTGAACTTCTTAGCTAGATATAGCTTAGCGCCAACGCGACGTCATTGGAATGGTATAGTGAATGTAATCATGTACTTAAAGGTAACCATTGAAATAAATTTGTTTTATCCCTGCAAAGACATTAAAAGGAATGCTAATGAAAGTGCAATTCAAAAGTTGTTGATTATGAAGGAACAATAATATATTTTCCAACGAAAGTAATCGGGGGGGGGGGGGGGGATATGATAGACTATTATCTAAGTCATTATCGATATTCAGTTTCGAAAACTACATGACTAAAGGAACTGTCTGGAACAACTCTGAAAGTAATCAGGGGGAGATGCCGACATCAGGGGGAGGATCCAAGGATATGATGTCGACATAATTTACTTCGAAATTGAAGTTGTGTTGTACTCTTTTTTCCCTTCGATCGAGAATAGTTTTTCCCAAAAGGTTTTGTTACTCGACAAGGTTTTTAGCGAGACAACACTAAAAACATCAAGTATGTTGAACATTGAAGACAATAACGATCGCGTTGATATTACTGAAAATATCTGGATCAAAGAAATGAAACGCGATATTCTCTTAAGCAACGAAACTTACAAAATCAACAACAGGGTCTTATGAACATTCAAGTCACCAAAGTAAAGTGCGATAAACTCCTTTTGACTGCATTAGACTAATGAAAATTGTCTGACATCAGGGGGAGCATCTAATGGTGTGTTGAACTATTTTCCTTCACCGAGGTTGCTTTTTCCCACAGGGTTTTAATACTCGGTAAGGTTTTTAATGATACGACAACAAACACCAGGAAGTAATTTGCTAATACTTCTTTTCCAATTCCTGTCCCGGAGGCTGTCTGCCAAGTTAATCAAGTCTTTGAGACTAGCAACACTTCAAAATACATACACTTTTTTGGAAACGCTAGTTCCGATCATGTCCAGCGTCCGAATAATGTCAGTAACTACTATATTGCTACTTACCTAATATTTGATACATTTTTGTCAATGTACTATGTCTACATGATCTTACTTTACGGGGTTTCTGGCTGAAAAAAAATGATGATCCCGGAAAGAATCCAAGACTGCGAAGTTTTGGTAAAATATGAGTATGCTTTCTTCTTTTTACTATGATGAGTATGTTTTCTTTTCTTACCATTACGACGGATACGTCTCTAGCATGTGTTCTCAGGGATTTCATTCCAATGTATCATTTACTTTTGTGTTTCTTTGTAGATCGGAGCTAGTTCCTTTTGACAAATTTCCCACGGAATTGGATAAAGCACTAGGAAAACTTGGAAGTCATCCTAAACAAATTCTCAAATTTTAAAGTGCACTTCTTAATTGCTCAGTTACAGGGAGAACTACTTTTGGTAAGGTGGTGCAATAGAGTGTTACATGTGGGAAACAAACCCTTATATGCTTGGATCAGTATATAAATAATCAAACCTCTCTATTAGCATGGAACTTGTGTGTAGTTGAGAGGCATTGTTTGTCTAACTTCAAGGGAATCTGTAATGCATTTCTACAGAAGTTTTTGTAAATTGCAGAAAGTTTGTTGCGTTCCTTGAACATGTTGTTGCTTCTTCCGGGGAGCAGTAGACAGGGGAATGGGTTATACTTTATTTTTCGTGGTTGTTTTCTGGCAGGGTTTTTCGGTAAATTTTGTTTAAAAAATAAAGAGTACAGTCACATCCGGATCGGATCCCAATTCTAATCTAGTATCCAGTCCACTATCAATTTCATAGAAAATCACATGTATATTAATTTTTTTGACATAGTGTGAGAATAATCATGTCAGTTAGAACAAGGTATTTGGGTAGAATATCTTGCACAGTTTTTTTGTGGAGATATTAGAGTTATTTATATTAAGCAAATTCTGCAATGCAGATACACTTGTTGTTACAGACTCAAACGACGACTTCAAAAGACTTTAACAAATTCAAAACTTTAATTCAACAGACCGTAAACCTAACCTTAGGATTCTTCCTTGTTACTCGGTCTGCTGACCATCTCAATGAGACTCTGTTGAAGAGATAACACTGTTATCGTTAACATCCCCCCTCAAGTTGTACTGGAGCTGGCGAATGTGCAACTTGGATCGTAAAATTTGAAATCTTGGGGGTGCAGCCAACCCCTTCGTAAAAATATCTGCCAACTGATCCCTGGAACTGATAAACCTCACACTGAGTTGTTTGTTAGCAACACGTTCCCTGACAAAGTGATAATCAATCTCGATGTGTTTCGTCCTAGCATGAAACACTGGATTTGCAGTAAGATATGTATCCCCTAGATTGTCACACCACAGAATTGGAGGAGTAGAAAGAACACCTAACTCCATTAACAGAGACTGGATCCATATTAGTTCTAATGTTGCAATAGCAACTCCTCGATATTCCGCCTCCGTACTAGACTTGGATACTGTTTTATGTTTGCGTGCACTCCAAGATATCAAGTTGCCACCGAAATAAATACAGTACCCACTAGTAGATCGGGGATCATCTAAGCTGCTGGCCCAATCTGTATCATAGTATGCATGAAGGGAGAAGTCTTTTGCTGAATTCAGATATAGACCCTAATCCACAGTTCCCTTTAGGTATCGAAGTATTCTTTTGACAAGTTCCCAATGCTCAACAAACGGATCATGCATATATTGACACACTTTATTTACTGCCACAGAGATGTCTGGTCTTGTTAAATGCAAGTACTGTAGTGCACCTACTACACTGCGATAAAGAGTTGGATCCTTGAACCTCTCAGTGCCCCCTTTTTGAATCTTCACGTTTGAACCCAATGATGTGCAAACTGGCTTAATACCATCCATCTTTGAACGTTTGAGAAGATCCGTAACGTATTTTCTCTGAGTGATAACTAAATCTTTACTTTGGCGTAGCACTTCAATACCCAAGAAAAATGATAAATTACCCATATCCTTAATTGCAAACTCAGAACCAAGTGATGTTATAAGCTGACTGAATTGTGCTGAATCTGACCCCGTGCCAATAATATTATCAACATACACTAGGACATACGTGATTGAAGTTGGTGTTTGAAGGACAACGAGAGAGCTATCTGTAACAGACCCCTTGAAAGCAGTCTTAGCCAAATATGTACTTAGTCTTGAAAACCAAGCACGGGGAGCCTGTTTAAGTCCATACAAGGACTTATGGAGTTTACAAATATGATTTGGATAATTAGGATCTACATATCCAGCCGGCTGTTTCATATATATGTATATATATATATATATCTTATTCTAGTTGACCATGTAGGAAAGCATTCTCAACGTCCAGTTGCTTAATTGGCCATTGATTCATTACAGCTATCGATAAAACCAAACGAATGGTGCACGGCTTGATCACTAGACTGAATGTCTCACCATAATCCACTCCTTCTTGATGGTTGAAACCCTTTGCAACTAGTCGAGATTTGTAGCGTTCTATGCTACCATCTGGATTCTGCTTTACCCTAAACACCCATTTAGAGCCGACTACGTTCATTCCATCTTCATACTTGACTAAAGAGTAAGTTCCATTACGACTTAAAGTATTAATCTGTACGTCCATAGTTGTTCTCCACTTTGGATTTTTGCTGTCCTCGGAATAGCATGTTGGCTCCATGAAGTCAGAGTCAGGGAGTGGGTGTTTTGTGTCAGTTAAACACAGCTTCTGAATTGGTTTGGTAATCCCATGCTTTTGTAACCATAAGATGAGAAATAATATCACTCTGAGATGATTGCACATCTGACTGAACTTGAGGAGCAGCACTTGATGTAGCAGATGCTTCTGATTCATCCTGAGATGTTGATTGTTTTTGAACGGAGTGATCTGGTGATGCTGCAAATATTACAGGTGAAGCCACAACAGCAGACTGACTAGAATGGTCTGTCAGTACTAGAGATTGAGGAGCAATACTTTCCTGTGTACATTGTAAACCTCTATTTCGAAAAGGAGGTGATAAAAATACACTTGTATCCGAAGGAATATTACTTGAACACGGCACTGGGACTAGTTGCTGCTTTGGCTTGAATGGGAGTGTCTTTTCTTCGAATCTTACATGACGCAAAATGTATATTCTACCAGTTTGTCTATGTAAACATAGATAACCCTTATGCACATTACTGTATCCTATAAACACACATGGATCTGACCTTGGTTCTAGTTTATTGGTGTTGTATGACCTTAAACAGGGATAATCTAGACAACGAAAGACTCTTAAGAAGGAGTATTCAGGATTTTTCTGGAAAAGAAGTTCTAGTGGAGTTGTTGGTTCTGCAGAAGATTTTGTAAGTCTATTAATTAAGTAGCAAGTTGTAGTAAATGCATCAGACCAAAATGATATTTTCATGTGTGCCTGAAACAAAAGAGCTAATCCAGATTCTGTTACATGGCGGATTCGTCTTTCTGCTATTCCATTTTGTGGGGAAGTATGAGGACACGAGAATCTGTGTTGTATGCCAGAATCGTTTAGGTATGCAGTGAAATTTTTGTACTCTATGCATTATCAGACTGGAAAATTTTAATCATATGATCTGTGAGGTTTTCAATTTGCTTGCGGAATTGAATGAATGTGTTTAAGCATTGGATCTTTGTGCAAGTGGAAAGACCCATGTGAAATGTGAATAGACATCCATGATAAGCATGTAGTATCGAAAACCAGTTCTTGATAATTGTGGTGAAACCCAAATATCAGAAACAATCAAACTCAAAGGTTTATCATAAACTGTAGTGCTAAGATAAAAAGACATTTTTTTGCTTTTCCTAACATGGAATGAATGACAATAATCAAACTGCTTATTTGAAACTGGTAAGGAAAACCTATGACAAATGCTTGAGACAGTACACATCATTGGATGACCCATGCGTTGATGCAAAATTGGGTAGGAAGATGCAACATGTGCTTGAGGATTGACTGGTTCATCTAGTTTGTCAATTCCCTCAAAAATGTATAGCCCATTCCTATTCAAAACTCGCAACAACGTTGTTCCCGTGTGAAACTCAAAGAAAACAGCATTATCATGGCAAAATTGTGAAACAGATAACAAATTGGTCTTTATCTGAGGAACATGGAATATATGGTTCAAACTGAACTGTCTTGAATTATAGGTAAAAGAGTCATTACCAACATTTGCAATGTTCAGAGCATTTCCATTACCCACTTGCACTTGCTCAGTGTCATCATACTCATGAGGAATAGTCAGGTTCCTCAAATCTGCAGTTAAGTGATGTATAGCTCCAGTATCAGTTACCCACTTATTGGGATTTTCACCTCCAGGAAAAGCAATGTAAGCTGCTGGTGGTTTCTGATGATTGTTGTTTGGTTTTTCATATGAAACCAACATCTGTTAGCTTGATGATACTTTTTCTTGCAGATCTGGCAAGGCTATTCATTGTTCTTCGGAGCAGGCTGATCTCGTCACTGGAATTGATTGTTCTGAAATTGATTTGGACCACGATATTGTTGATTGTGGTTTCTCTGACCATTTCTGCTAGAGGATGAGTTTGCAACAACAACATTGGCAATAGGTTGTTGTAGCAAGGAAAGTTGCTGCTCGAGCCGCATATCAAAAGGAAGAAGATGTGAATAGAATATGTCCATATCCATGTCTTCAATGGTGCTCAAGGCAGTGACTATTGGGTCATAAGCCTGATTCAATCCATTACTAATGGATTGCTTCATCTCATCAGCTGATACAGTGTATCCCGATGGTACAAGCTGATCAAACAAATTCTTAGCTTCAGATAAAAAAGCTTTTAATGATTCGTTACCTTTGTTCAAGTTGTGCAGTTGTTTCTTAAGATTCATCATGTGAGGTCTCGTTTTTGGTGCAAAATGACTTTCTAGATTGTCCCAAACTTCTTTAGCAGTTTCCAAGCCTCTGACATGGTATAGAACTTCAGGGGGTTAAAGTTGAATTCAACCGCCCTACAATCAGTGAGTCTTGGGTTTCATAATCAGTGAATATCCGGTCTGGGCTACCCGTCCTAATTATTAAATGGGACAGTATAGGGCGTGCTGGGAAATCTCTTACCCATGGAATTAAAAGGGCCGGGCGGGCAGGGTTATTTATCTACAGTTAGTACCTATCGCCAGCTGATAGACACATTTTTGTGTCTAATTTATCTCGATTCTATATATTGATAGTGCTTATTTTTGTACTTATTATGGTGTTTTATGTGTGTGTAGGTATTTTTGGCCAATAAACATTTTTGGAAAAATCTGCTCGAAAAGTTGCGTGGGGCACCCACGGAGGACACTTGCTATTCAGACCCCTCAAATGGATACGGGGTAACCAATTACTAAGGGGCATCCATTTCCAGGAAGCTGCTAAAGGGAGACCAGCACAGGATAGGGGGAGGTCATCTTCAACATTTCAAAAAATCAAAAAGGCGGATAAAAGAACCAGGTTGCATACCAGACTTTGGGTTGGATTTCTAGGGTGTTTTAGAGAGATTCAATCGCTGGAATTTGTTGGTTGAACGTGATTGAGCATAACAGGCTTGGTATGTGCGCTGGAATCGATCAAATTGGGCTGGATAATCCGGAAAAAGGAAACAGAGGTTGAGTTGTATAGGAAACTGTGTGGAATTATTTTAGGAATTTCAGGGAGACTAAAGGCGTGATATTGTTTCCTAAGGTGAGATTCTATCTAAGGAAGAGTTTTGGATGATTTGGAAGTCTTAGAAACGCGTAAGGAAGTTGGCAGAGAAGATTATTTCCGTGGCTTGCACGAAAAGAAAAAGAGAGAATTAATCGTTATTTTTAGGTTTCTGAGCAGTATAAAAGGTGTGTTCGAGTTCCAGGGAAGGGGACGAAGTTATTGGAGCATTCGCAGAGGAGTTTGTAGCACTACAGAGCTGAATTGATCAAGTTGCAGGAAAACCCATGTTTCTGATGCTGCTGCTGAAGAACAAACGTGCAAATAAGAACATCGTCTCAAATTTGTAACGCTGCTACAATGACTTCTTTGTAACAGTCAATCCTTTTTTTTGCAACGCCACTAGACAGTTGCAAATAATCAGAGTTATAGTTTTTCATCTTTTAATCAACTTTTGAACCATAAACAAATATTTTGAGCAAGTGATTAATATGAGGAGCTAAACCCCATTGCTGAGGCGACAGAGGAAGCCATTTTTTCAATTATTATGTGGTAAATTCTATTTAATTTAATTTTTGTAATTATTTTATGATTATTTGCACTGAACTGAAATCGAATATATGATTCTGATTAAGTAGTTGTGTTCTCAATCGATGGGTCATGCTTAGGTTAAGTCTTTTGATGGTCCATGCTTTCGATTTACAACTATTGTTTTGAGAATCTACTTGTCTAGGAAAAAATATTAGAATCACTTTAAACGTAAAGAGTTGCATAAATATTGACTAGATTAAATCACATAAAAATTGGAGATTGGTGGAATCCTGAGTCTCAGTGCTTTTTAGAATCTTGAATACAATTTCTTTTTAAGTTTTCTATTTTAATTTGAGTCTAAAATCGAGTCTACACAATCCGAGTTGAACGAACTTTACTACCACTTAAAAACTACGTCAATTTTTGGCGCCGCCGACGCGGACTTGTATTTAGATTTGTTTTAGGTTTCTTTTTATTTTTATTATTTTTTGTTCTTTTTTACGTGTTTGGTATTTTTCGATTCTTTTCAGATTTGGAGCGAAGCTACAAGGGAAGAAAAAGTGTTATAAAAGGAAAGCATAGCCAAAGAAGGAAAGAAAAGAGGAATCCAAAAGGAGTGAAGAAGAAGATTTTGTATATAGTTATTTTGTTTTATTTTTAGAAACTGTAAATAGGGTGTTATTTTTGTAATTTTTCTTTTCCTTTTTGGACTTTTTTATTTTTGGACTTCTTGGACATTCTTTGACATTATTTTTAAACCCTAAGGAAGGGTCAAAATTAAATATCAACTGTTGGCAGGGAAGGACGACAGTTACGATACTGTCTCGGCCCCTCGGGTTCGTACACTGACATCGGAGTCGGTGGCCTAAGTCGACTTCAACGGTTCATCACCCGTCTGGTACGGGAGGTAAGACTCTATCCACCCACGAATCCCCTGTCAGTGGGTTTTATTTTGTGTGACAACTCACACCCCTGCAATAGAGTGTCGAACTGGTATTGCAATAGCCAATACAACGAATATCAGACTGAGTTTCAAAATGGACGTTACTACTGATATACGCATTTATGTGTCTAATATAGCTCATTTGTATATATTGTTAGTACTCGATATTGTACTTATTTGGTTATTTTATGTATTTGTAGGTGTTTTTGGAAAATAATCTCTTGCGGCGAATTTGGCTAAAAATGTGGCATTTGGACCTCCGTTGATAACGTACCGGAAGAGCCTCAGAATTGTACCGGAAGTATCCCAGAAATACCCCGGAGGAACCCCGAAAAAAGTGCGGAAAATGCCCCAGAGGACACTTGTTATACGGACCCTTGATTTTGGATAAGGGGTAACCTAATTACTAAGGGGTGACCCATTTCCAGGCAGCTGCTAAAGGGACACCAGAACTGGATAGGGGGAGATCACATTTCTTAAGGTTTCAAATTAATGTTTTGGCGGGAAACTTCATGCATGTTTACTGGCAGAGTTGGATTCGATTAATGGACGGTTTCTAAAGAGATTCAACCCCTAAAATCAGTTGGGCTGGATGTGAATGGACTAAACAGAGATGGTACATGTGTTTTGATCGATCAGATTGGGCTGGAATATCCGGGAGAAGAAATCAAAGTCCAAATAGGACACGTATGGTTCTGTTTACGTTTCAAAGATTTTTTGAGGAGATTCTGGGAGAGTTTTACGCTAAAGAAAACTCTACTTGGTCATGTTAAAGTCTTGGGAGAGTTTTGGGGAAATAGAATAGCTCATAAACGCGTACAGGGAGATCAGAGAGAGATATTCTCTCAACAGCGCAGAGAAGAAAAAAGAAAAGAAAAAGTCGGATTCAGTAGAGATTTTTGGGGATTAAAAGACTATATAAGAGTTGGTTCAAGTCATAGAAGGGTTAGAAACCCTTAGGAGAGAATTGGGAGTAGAGGATAGACGAGAAGAAGAAGTTACAGGAGATATTGCTGCTGCTGCCATTGAAGATCCTGAAGAACACGAAGAACAGACTCACATAGTCAGTCGTTCTTTAGCAGTCTTAAATAACAACACCAGTGTCGTTGTTTTACAGCAGTAATGGCTTATCGTTTACAGCAGTCTTAAAAGCACTTACCCCTTTGTAACAGTGGCGCTGTAACACCATTACAGCGTTGCAAATTTCTGTTTCATCTTATATTCATCAATAAAAACACCTATTTTAGCCATGAATTCATCTTGTGAGTGTGTCTTTGGGATGAGGAGCTAAACCCATTAGCCGAGACGACGGAGGAAGCCATTGGTCCATATTGATTGGTATAATTCTAATTTTATTATTTATTTGCAATATTATTATTTGATTATTTGCATGGAATTGAATTTGAAATATTAGTTTTTATTGAATAGTTGTGAATTATTTTGATGAAGCATGCTGGGTTTTAAAAACTTTTGATGTTTTATACTTTGTGATTACAATTATTACTTCAAAAATATATTTGAGGCAAATATTAGAATTATTTTTAAAGATAGAATTGCATGAATATTATTTAAAATTTACTATTTAATTGGTCAATGGTGGAATCCTAGTCTTGGTATTTTCTCTAAAGGTTTGAACTATTTTATTTATTTGCCTGTTTAATTTAAATCTATAAAAATTGTTTTCTTCACAAGTCTGAAAAGACCCAGTTTTTACCACTACTACAATCACTATTTGAAAACCATCAACTACTTTGACCATAGTGTGAATAATGGTTGGGAACATCAGCCTTTTGAAGGTTATGGTCCATACCATGGTGATCCCAATTACTATCCACACGCCAACCGGTCATACAAGCAAAATTCCTCTCTACTAGAGTCAACACGTAAGTTAGCTGAGTCGACACGTAAGTTAGCAGAAATGAATAACTTAGTTATGGACGAAAGCAATGTAACGAGTGAACTTTCTTTCCTAGATTCAATCAGGAAGTCATGTGAGTTGACTCAAAATATTTTGTTAGAGGCCCAGAACATAACTGCTCTTAATTTCCAATATAGTGTTTCCAATAGTAACTTTGAAAATGGAGATAATTATTCACATAATCAAGATGACGAGGATAAAATTGGTAACACTACTTGTTTAGATGAGGTTCAACCATTTTCATTTTCATGATTATGATGAGGATAGTATTGATGAAGAATTTGAAATAAGTAGGCATAATGATCAGGAATTTGTTACTCCAATTGAGCTTAATAATGATAATGTTTCTAGTTCAAATCCAAATAATTTTAATAATTATTCACCTATTCAAAAGGACGAGGATTTGACTAGAGATACCCCCGTTTTAGACGATGTAGTATTTCCTTTTGATTACGAAGCTAATAATGGTTTAGAGGAACGAGTTTTTTCTGAGAATATTGTTTTAGAGTCTAGCGATTTAGAAACATTAGTCTTAGACAAAGAAAGTGAACTCGTAGAGATGAGTGAGGATGAACCATACTTAGAAGAATCAATTGACCATTTTCAGGAATCTAATGACCTTGAAATTAGGGAAGTTGTGAGTAGTATTTCTAGAAACACTGAAAACTCTAAGTTTGGGGGTGATTATCATTCTCCATGTGCTTTAACTATTAGAAAGGTCCCTCACTTGGGACTTGACATATGTGCCTCAACCATTTTACAAGATTATCTTCATACACGTTTTCCTGAACCTAGTGATGTCCATAAGGAAGTTCAGTTGTTAGAAACCCATCCTCTGGTTGATGTGGTTTACCCAGGCTATGATATCCAGATTGACTTTGTTTTCCCACCAAATATTTTTTGACCAATTGTAGGAACGTATAAGTTTCATATGTTTCAATTATTAAGTTTTGAGACTAAACCTAATTACTTTAGGAGATTAGGGCCGACACATTTGTTTAAGGAAGACCACCACTCTTATTGTGGTCAGCTGTGTGAGTCAAAACTGATTGACTTCAAGGATCCACAATTATTCATGTTATTATTATGTGCTTCTAAGTTTTTACTTGAATTTTTCCAGACTCTAATACCTGAACTGGACCTTAGCTTTGAGGAATTCCAGCGCATGAAAATATTTTATTTAGACCCTTTCATAGAGCCTGAACCTGAACCAAAGCTAGATGTAGTTGTCTTAAACAGGAAACTAGACAAGGGTGCACTTTATTTGTTAATTTTCTTGGCATGTTGCAGATTCCTTTTACTTGTGACAGCTCTATTTGGTTTTGATGACCCACGGATATTTCGGCTATTACTTTATGATACGAGGTGATTAATCCTTTCTTATGTCTGGCTGAAGACGTTAAACTTAGCACTTCTTGTGAGGTAACCCAATCTCATGCAACACGGTAATATATTTCCTTAACTCTTTTGCTTCAATGGTAACAGTTTCTCCTTGTTCATGCTTTTAATTTCATCTTTAGAACATTGAGGACAATGTTAGATTTAAGTTTGGGGGTATGGGAGAAACTTTTTAGTTGCATTAATAAACTCCAGAGCCTAGAAATTTATGCATATTAAGGATCGCACTAACTAATCTAAGTGGATGGAAGAATTTTGGTTGTAGGAGTTGAGGAACCAATCTGATTAGATGGAAACATCTAAAGAGTCTATTCATAAAAGCACAAAGCTCAGTTATTAGGAATACCATGATAGTTTCACATATCTCGTTGAGTCCTTTTCACTTCTTTTTGATGTTCTTTTGTTTTTAAACTATGTTTCTCTAAGTGATTTGGTGGGGCTCACGATTCAAGTTGTTACCAATGCTAGGGTGAATTAGAGTGATTGAGATACCATGAAAAAAAAAAGGTGAAAAAAAAATTGAGACCAGACCATTTGACCAATAGGAATAAATTCAATAAAGTCGACCACTGGTACCCTTGTATATGCCAGTTGTGTTGACCTAGAGTTAGGTTATCGACCACTGGTTCCCTTGTATATGCCAAGTGTGTTGATATTAGTCAGACTAGTACCTCAATCCATTAGGATAGATTCATTTTGGCGGAGGCCTTCAGACAGATATGGGAAACGCCGTTCACTTAGTAAACATCAAAACCATCTATGTTTTTCTCTATATCCATCTTCTTGATCTATCCATGTGATTATTTTTGACTCCGGATATTGATGTCCATAGTGCGACTATCTGAGTAGAGCTATGTCACTTATATATGAATTTTAGTATGCTTGAGTGCAAACTCGTGTACAGCAATTGGAATTTCGCATCAGGGTATTTCCTCTTATAGTCAATAAGTATGCCAACCAAGGAGATTCTTTAGTGCCTTCCAAGGCTCTGCGTAGATAGTTAGGGTTTGGAGTAAAGGTTTTGTGGGTATATCTCTTGTAAGCCCTCCCGAGACTATAACTCTGCCACTAGGGCCACCTAGGGGTTTAAAGGCTTGTTGCAACCGACGATGCCTGCGACAGTGAGTTAGGATTTTATTTTATTTTGCTTGAGGACTAGCAAATAATAGGTTTTGGGGTATTTGATAGACACATTTTTGTGTCTAATTTATCTCGATTCTATATATTGATAGTGCTCATTTTTGTACTTATTATGGTGTTTTATGTGTGTGTAGGTATTTTTGGCCAATAAACATTTTTGGAAAAATCTGCTCGAACAGTTGCGCGGGGCACCCCAGGAGGACACTTGCTATTCGGACCCCTCAAATGGATACGGGGTAACCAATTACTAAGGGGCATCCATTTCCAGCCAGCTGCTAAAGGGTGACCAGCACAGGATAGGGGGGTCATCTTCAACATTTCAAAAAATCAAAAAGGCGGAAAAAAAAACCAGGTTGCATACCAGACTTTGGGTTGGATTTCTAGGGTGTTTTAGAGAGATTCAATCGCTGGAATTTTTTGGGTTGAACGTGATTGAGCATAACAGGCTTGGTATGTGCGCTGGAATCGATCAAATTGGGCTGGATAATCCGGAAAAAGGAAACAGACGTTGAGTTGTATACGGAAACTGTGTGGAATTATTTTAGGAATTTCAGGGAGACTAAAGGCGTGATATTGTTTCCTAAGGTGAGATTCTATCTAAGGAAGAGTTTCGGATGATTTGGAAGTCTTAGAAACGCGTAAGGAAGTTGGCAGAGAAGATTATTGTTGTGGCTTGCACGAAAAGAAAAAGAGAGAATTAATCTCTATTTTTAGGTTTCTGAGTAGTATAAAAGGTGTGTTCGAGTTCCAGGGAAGGGGACGAAGTTATTGGAGCATTCGCAGAGGAGTTTGTAGCACTACAGAGCTGAATTGATCAAGTTGCAGGAAAACCCGTGTTTCTGCTGCTGCTGCTGAAGAACAAACGTGCAAATAAGAACATCGTCTCAAATTTGTAACGCTTCTACAGTGACTTCTTTGTAACAGTCATTCCTTTGTTTTGCAACGCCATTACACCGTTGCAAATATTCAGTGTTATAGTTTTTCATCTTTTAATCAACTTTTGAACCATAAACAAATATTTTGAGCAAGTGATTAATATGAGGAGCTAAACCCCATTTCTGAGGCGACCGAAGAAGCCATTTTTCCAATTATTATGTGGTAAATTCTATTTAATTTAATTTTTGTAATTCTTTTATGATTATTTGCACTGAACTGGAATCGAATATATGATTCTGATTAAGTGGTTGTGTTCTCAATTGATGGGTCATGCTTAGGTTAAGTCTTTTGATGGTCCATGCTTTCGATTTACAACTATTTTTTTGAGAATCTACTTGTCTAGGCAAAAATATTAGAATCACTTTAAACGTAAAGAGTTGCATAAATATTGACTAGATTAAATCACATAAAAATTGGAGATTGGTGGAATCCTGAGTCTCGGTACTTTTTATAATCTTGAATGCAATTTATTTTTAAGTTTCTATTTTAATTTGAGTCTAAAATCGAGTCTACAGAATCCGAGTTGAACGAAATTTACTACCACTTAAAAACTACATCACCTGCCCAAGCCTGCTGTGTAATTTGGGCTCGGGCGGGTAGGGCCGGGAGGGCCTTGAATATTACAAATATATATATATATATATATATATACTAGGTATCACCCCGTCCGTCAACCTTTTTCGTTTTCGTTTTGTTGTTTGATTGGCTGGTCTGTATTCTACCAAAATCTTTTTTAGTCATTCGCAAAACTAATTAGATTATAACGGTCAAACATCGAGCTTATAAGTTAGTTCGGACTTGCGTCCCTAGTATTTGTGGTTGTGTCAAATTAGTCGGGGCTTACAGCCCCGGCCGTGGTCCCTTGAGGATACCATAGTATTTTGTTGATCGGGTCAAATTAGTCGGGGCCGTGGTCCCTTGAGAATACTATAGTATTTTGTTGGTCAGGTCAAATTAGCCGGGGCTTACAGCCCCGACCGTGGCCCTTAAACATTCCATAATGTTTTGTTGGTCGGGGTTGTGACACTTAAATCTCGCACATAAATCTTTACCATGTTTTTTATTTTATTTGTTTTTTAAAAATAGCTTTTAGGTTAGTTGAGGCTAACTTAAATTTTCTTGAGAAAGTTATGGTACAAATCATTATGCTTATTGGATGATTGAACGTTCGATGGACCAGAGTATATCTGGTGTATATGAATAATCTTCATGGAGGGTCATCCACCAAACATAAGCCAAACAGACCCTTAGCCATATGTTTTCCGTGAAGATGTATTAGTAAGGAGATATTTGGTTGCATTAAACATAAAACCTCTTACCCAATTCACTCCTCTTCCTCTATTAGGTTTTCTTTCTTCTCCTTTCCCCTTTAGACCAATTTTTTTTTAAATCATCAGCTCTGTTTTCTTTTATTTCACCGTATTCATCCTTTAAATCATCCATAATAATAACGTAGTATTAATAACTCGTATTATTATGATATAGAGAGACGAAGTTAAGAATTAGAAGTCGTTAATGGAGGGGAAGAACTATAGATAGAAGACCATCTGTTGGTGAAACCGTTAAAGAATGATGCTCTTCTGTTCTATAAATACATCTACTTAGTGTTAGCCTATATTAACGGAAACTTAGTCAATTAGGAAATCCGACGCTGCATTCAAATTAAGAAATCCAAGGATCCGACGCCGTTAAATAATCTTTAGAATCATATTTTTATTAGGAAGCCAAGGGATCGGACGGACGTATATATAGGACATATAACCGATCAATCTCCATCGTGGGATGACGAAATCGATGGTCGGATTTGTAAAGCTACACACACACCACTTCTTTTTATAATATTTATTCAAAATGTAAAGAAAGTAATTAATACACAAGTTTTGCTTAAGATTAATAATCAAATACGAGATTGAGATAGGAACAAGATAAACCAAAACTTATTGATCAAAAAAAAAAAGATAAACCAAACTTTCTATGATTTTTTTGAATTGAATCATCTGATAAGGACACGCCTTAGATTTTGCTCAATATTTCTCTCTATAAGGATAACAAATATAGATTCCTATGGAGTAAAAGTTAAGAAATACATATGAGAACTATGAGGGTTGATTGTATTAATTATCTGTACCAAATATATTCTAGGATAAAAAAAATAAAAACAATCATTTAGACAAGGTAAACGGATAACATTGACGGGCTAATAGGACGGGTAACATTGACGGGCTAATAGGACGAGTATTTGTCCGGGCAAGAAAATTTGGTTTGTGGCCTGTGCCCACCCTCTTAATTAAATGAGCTAGGACGGCCAGACCGTAATGGGCCACGAACAACCATGGACTGTCATGGGACAGGGCGGACGGTACTGGCCCTTGGGGTGCCTGGCAAAATTTACACCCCTACACTTAATAAGGCCGAGACTACTGGTTGTTCAATTTAACCTTCAACTTCAAGACTCATGTCATCTTGAAGCTAAGTTTAGTGGTTAGGAGAAATTCAAGAATAAAGCGTTATATGGTTTAGCACAGATGCACTAAATCATTTAGCTCAAAGAATATCAACCACTGATCTCCAACGGTGGGCCACTCGTGTGCTAAGCCATTTAGCGCATTAGCTTTGACTCAAGCTTTCATTCAAACTACATCTTGAACCACAACGTGAATCAAGGAAAGGAATATAAGTTGAGTGCTCAAATTGGATGACCACTGACTGGGCCTAATAACCAAAACTAATTGAAATTATTTTCCGCACTTAAACGACTGGTGAAAGGGCAGTTATTAAAGACATGTATTTACCTTATTCCACCTGATTCATTGTAGGAATGGATTAATGAGGATCTGTTTTTAACTTCTAACTGTAAAAAACTGTGTAAAATCTGTGACAGATTATTCACCACAATTCTTATGGTGGAATCCATCATATTCCAAGTGTGGAATGTCAAGTCTAGTGACTTCCAAATTAATGTTTTTCATGAAAAATTCAATCAATGTTCCATGATTTCGTGGGAGGTTCCGTGGAATCCATATGAACGCTAATCAGATCAGCATAAAACGTCATTCTGAATAGAAGACGGAAAGCGCTGATCAGAATAGCGTTAATCTTAATAGCGTGAAGCGCTATTCTGAATAACGTTTTTCTAATTCTATTTTGATTAGCGTTTTTGTTGTTCCACTACACTTGCACTTCCATCCACAATTCCAAATACTGAGGTGGCGTGGAAGATGGAAGACGCTCTTCCACCATAAGACTTGCTCTAATTGAATGACGCATTGCATCTGATCTTAACATCAGCAACAGTGACTGGCACCAAATACATACAACAAAACAAAGAAACTCAAAGTGGAAAATTGGAAAGGAAAGGAAAAAAAATTGAATGACCTTGATGAGAACTGATATAATCCTGCAAGTTCGAAAAGCTAGCACGGCCAGAATTGGATTTCTCCCAATAGGATTAACAAGATCTAAAAAGAAAAAGATGAAGCCCGGTTTTCAATTTAGCTGCTGCAACACTAAAAACAACAGTTCAGTTATCAAAAATACTGGACCTCCACCGGAAAAAACTTATGTCCCGGAAGTAAGTCCAAACAACGTGTTCACAAGAACACAACCCATATAAAACCAACCTATTCATTTAGTCATAATTTTATATGACTATGAGGCAGCTGGACTTCCACCTCGAACTTTTCAGATCTTCTATCGTTCTTTGATACACAACTATTGCTAGTAGTAACATTTATGGTATTCCTCTTACACTTGCACCACTTAAATACCTATCCATGTTTTAACCTCTTGTTGCTGCTGCAGGCTGGACACTTGTAGTGTTTGATGCTCTCAGCTTTTGCAGGTGTGATCTTCACACACGCACCATGAAACCATTTCTCGCAAACATCACAGCAGATCCAGAATTCATCACTTGCATAGCTATTCCCACAGGCTCCACAAGTGGCCCCTTGCTCATCATCCTCGCCTTCTTCACCACCACTATCTTCCTCCTCTTCTTGCTCCTCTTGTGGTGGTGGCATTTTCAGCAACCCCTTCGCCTGGGGTTCCGGTTGACGCTGTTTCTGTAGAAAATAACCACATAAACAATGAACTTAGACCCATAGGATATGCAGATACATGGCAAACTAATACTATCAAAATATTAAGATTTTACCATAATCCCACTTGGTTTGTTTCTGTTGCTACTATGGGGAGTGGCTGTTGTTTTTTCACTTGCTTGCCTTTTAGCAATTTCAGTCACAACTTCAAATAAGGAGGGAAGATCATTTATTATCTTGAAGAGCTTCTTCCTGGAACGAAGAGTTGCTAACAAAAATCAGATTCAATCTCGATAGATATTCAGGATTTTGATTATCAATAACCATGCATGGATGAAATACCATGAAAAAATAAGCATTGCAGGTGTACACAAGCTGATCGTGTAGTGACAAAGCACCCTCAGAGCATTCCAAAAAATCTTTTTTTATTTCAAATGGTCAGATTTTGTTCCTGGTTAATATTTTCTTTTCCGAATGGGATGAGAGAGTACTTTCAGGAAATGTTCTTATTACGTTTGAAGCTGCAGGTTTGGATGGTTCAAATAACACCAGAGGCGTAACTTTCAGCAAAAGCCACAAGTAAAAGACACAGAAGAGTAATAGGACACTGTGATGCTATAGCCTTGTTATAAGCAACCCTCATGCAAAAGCCCTTCCAAACAACAGTGTTATGGGCAGGATATCCAGGTAAATCAATACGCAAACATTCCTATTGAGTCCTAAAAACCAGGGTAAAAGATTACAGTTATCAAAACAAATCGTCCCTAACAAAATGTATGGTGCATACCTCTACAAAGCACATACATGAAAGTACTTGGTATATCTTTTACTAAGTCGGCTTCCTACAAAGATACTATATTCAAGTTACCAGTGAAGAAAGAGGCATTACGCCAACACCTCAAAATCTCCAATAGAGAACCCAGTGCCACAAATCTAAAATCAAAAATTGACAGTGTACCTAACCTTATACTGCAGCCTAAACACCATTAAACAATATAAGTTCTACATGTTTAAATTGCAGTCTTCGTGATTGCACGATAAAACATCAAGAGAAGCCATTTGAGTTTATTTAGGCACTTCTTGGGTAATCTATTTGTTGCTTATCAGATGAGCCACTAACAAGCCCAGCTTCCATCGCCCCATGTGTATTCGAGTGGAATCATATGACACTAGTTGTATTAATGTAAGGATTGGGTACGCCATTGTTATAGAACTCTCAGGATGCGGGTGGCCAAGGCTACATGCGAGTTGAACTGTCTAAGTTGGTCTATGGAAAATACTCTAGATAAGTGATACTTCTTCAGCACCGTTCAAATTTTACATCGAAATTGTTGAATACAGGTCTACCATAATTTGCCCCTTTTCTATTACCCACATGAAATCTCTCAATTAAATTACACAACTCAAGAGATCTATTACATTAGCTTAACACAGCTGAATGGCCATGAAATGCCATACTCATAAATCCATCCGCTTATTCACCCCAAGTTTCAGAAAAGCATCACGTTCCTTTTATGGTAAACCAATACATGGTATCAAACTACTACCTCGTACCAGCCAGCCATTTATCAACTCCGTAAGTTCAATTGTGATTTAGCCACAGTACTCAGAGTAACACAACTACAAAACTAGTTCAAACTTTTACAAATGCAGTTTTATGATGTAGCAAGCAAACATTCTTAGTTTCCAAACCTCGACATTCTCTTGCCCTACATACATTTCAACTACTTAATCAAATTCATGTGATTCAAGACGTAATTCAAAAATTATCTAGTCCAGTTCTTGTTCTTAACTATTATAAATTCAAGAAATGCAAACAAATAAAAGAAAAAAAGAATGCGAAAATCTTACCGATCATTTTTGTCAAACCCGAATCGCGCACCAAAATAGAATGCAACAGCCATTAACCAAGCATCACTATGAACAGCAACCAATGATATCCAATCCTTAGATTGCATCCCATCTCTAGCAAAATTAATCCCCAATGCCGGCTCTGGTATCTCAGGAGGTACTTCTTCAACCGGCATATTCACTTGCCATGTCTCATTCCTATGCCCAAATAAACACAAATTCTCCTTCTCAGGATCACACTGGGCATAAAATTCATCAACATCTGTAACAACAAAAACCCCAATTCAATCACCAAAAAAATCCACAAACAAAAAAAAAAAAACAAAAAGCAAAAAGAATTACTAACCAGATGTAAGAGCTTTGAGTAAGGCTTGACGCCTTCCTTTAAAGTCTTTAAAAACCTCTTCAATAGTTCTTGGAAACGGAAACCCTGATGATGATGATGCTCCTCCTTCCATATCCAAGAAAAAAGAAACAAATCGATTCGATAGAATTTTTTTTTCTAGGGTTTTATAAATTTGGGGCTAAATTAATCACCAAAAACAGAGAAGGAGACAGTAAAAATAAAACATAACTTTGTTTTGAAGTAATTTTGAATTTTTTTTTATTATTACAACAGCAACAGGAGAGTTAGTTGTGTTTATCTTTTTAAACAATAATGATGAGTGATCTGGATCTGACGTGTGAAGAATTTATTGGTTTTGGAATTTCCGATCTCAAGGTTATGTTATTCACCAATCAAAACCCTATTTGACTTTTTTTTTAATGCTAACTACTTAGATTGTGACATATAGTGGGTCTTTTGCTTTTTTCCTAGTATTTGATACCTTTATGGGTAAGTGGCCACCCCTACCAGATCGGCCCTTCAGCAGGTCTAGAGTCTCCGGACCAAATCCTAGTTTATCATGTCAACATGCCTCGATGGCTCAATGAGGAGGGGGCTGTGAAATTCGCATCAGCGTTCCCACCGGTGGGAATTTAGCTTTCCCCTCTCACTCACAAAGAAACGGAACAGATAAGGAATTCGTAATCGGATTTTGTTTCTTTCTTTCAGTAATTTAGATTTTTATTAATGACTTGAAAATGTGGGTTCTACTAATAGATTTATATCCAATAAAATCATGTATTCAAGAAGATTTTTTTTCGTGGGATTTTTCTGTTATGATTTAACGTACTAGAACAGTTAACGATAATGATAAATGATTGAACAACACAAATATCTTATGCTACTCCTCAAAGTACATCATCTTTCTTCTTTAATCTATTGATGAAACCCAGGTCTCTTACATCTTTTCTTTGAATAGACTCTAAAATAAACCCTAATGAATTCAAGTTTATATCTATAATCTCCACGTGGGTGTATCCTAGGCGTCAAAAGATAACAACTACTTAAGATAATTTAATAAAATATAAACAGGATTAACTAACTTAATTACTATTGATATAACTACCATAAAAACAGATGAGGGTTTTTCAGGTACATGATAATACCCCCATCTTCAGATCATCTGTGTCCTCAAGGATGAAAATATCTGGACATCCTTGAGGACACGGATGGGCACGCACATGAGCTTGATCTTTTCAAGTAGCATAATCACGTGTCGTGTGTGACCATTGAATAAATAGTTGTGGAACTTCATGGTCATGTCTGTTGATCTTGCGTGTATCGGATACAGCCACTGGAATGAGAATAATCTCACCTGCATCATCTACTGGTGGTAAAGTTGGTATTGTTGTGTGTGATGCACCTATCTTTCTCTTCAGTTGAGAGACATGAAAACAAGTTGAATTCGAGAGTGTGCAGGCAGGTCCAACTTATTAGTTACTTCACAAATACGTTCCAGGATAAGATAAGGTTCATAATATCTAGTAGATAACTTGAAATTTCTTCTAACTTGTATACAGGATTGCCTATCTGGTTGTAGATTCAAATAAACTCAGTCTTTCACATTAAAAAACCTCTCAGTTCTCCTCTTGTTAGTAAACCATTTCATTCTTTTTTGTGCCCTATTGAGAGACTCTTTCTGGATATCAAACACAACATCCCATCTTTTCAAATAGTCTTCAACAACTGCAACAGAAGTAGTGGCGTCATTTGACAAGGCTAGGTGAGGTGGAGCGTAACCATATAGTGTCTTGATTGGAAATATGTGGAGACCGGTATGGTAATTGGTATGGCACCACCATTCATCCGGTGGAAGCCAAGAGAACCAGATCCTTGGTTTATGTCCAACCATGCATCTCAAGTACCCCTCTGAGCATGAATTCACTCTCTTAGTTTAGCCAACTGTTTGTGGATGGTAAGCTATGCTGAGGTGAAGACTAGTACCTATTGGCTTAAACAGTTCTTGTCATAATTGGTTAGTGAATACCTTATCTCTGTCCTAAATGACGGATACAGGTAGACCATGGAGTTTGAACACATTAATTGTTGATGAATTCTCGAGGTACAGAAGAAGCAGTGAGGGTCCGGGTGACTCAAACTGATAAACTGAGCATACTTAGTGAACCTATCAACCACCATAAAGATCACATCTTTTGTATTTGATTTTGGAATTTCTTCAATGAAGTTTCCATGCTTGAGTGGGAATTAGAACTCGTTGTAATTAATAGGCCAGCTGGATGTGCAAGTTCAGCTTTATTTCTTTGGCATATGTCACACTGACTAAGAGCATTTTATTTTTGAGCCCTGATAGAAACATTTATTAAATTACCTTAAGTAGTTGTTATCTTTTGATGGCTAGGATGTACCCACGTAGGGTTTGCAGATGTAACTTGAATTCATTAGGGTTTGTAGTAGATACAATTTAAAGAGAAGATGTAAGAGACTTAAGTTTCATCAATGAATTAAAGAAGAAAGAGACTGTACTCTGAGGAGTAACATAAGATATTTATGTTGCTCAATCATTTATTATTATCATCAACTATTTTAGTACGTTAAACCATAGCAATTGGTATCATCCAATAGCCATTCACTATGACTGGAGGTCCTTCAATCAAAAATGTAGATGTAATAACTAGAGGTATGAGCACTTTTCCTAAAGCTCTAGATAAAAATAATACCCGTGACGTTGCTGCTCGTACTGCTGAAGTAACATCACATGGAGAAAAACTTAATGATATTAGTACTAATATCACTAAACTTACTTCTGCTGCCGTAGCCATCAACGTCAAGTTAGATGCACTCGTTGATATATTATCCAGATCCAACACCAACCAAACATCCACTTATTACTCCCCTCCTCCTCCTTATTCAGGTAATACATTTAGTCTCACTCATCTTTCATGTCAGGTGGCTCCTCATATAAAACCCCAAAAAAAACATCTGTCAAAGTTCACTAGTGAAAATCCTCGTAGCTGGATAAGAACGTGTAAAAGATATTCCCAGATCCATTGCATTGACGAACCATAGAAATCATAGTTTGCTTCTACATATATAAAAGAAAAAGTTGATTCATAGTTTTTCGAATTTTTTGCTGGTAAACAATCTATTTTCTGGTTTGCATTTGTTGAAGGTACTTGTTGCGGTTTTGAAAACTTAGTTAGTGATAACTATGTGGGTTGTTTTAACAAGATCTCATAAATCACTACTGTCGAGGAGTAATTTGAACAGTTTGATATTTTAAAATCCCTTGTAATTAACCAAAACTCATCACTCTCTAAAGAGTATTTTGTATTAAGCTTTATCATTGGCCTGAAAGATAAACTTAAAAGTTAAGTTCAGATGAACCAACCTACTACTGTTTCTCATGCATTTTTCTAGACAAACCACAAAAGAATGCTCTCGCATCTCCACAACCAATATCAAAACTCACCACCTCTAAAACACCAACAACATCTTCTTATTTCAGTAAATACTCAACATCTTCTTCAAAACCCCTTCAACATCACCATCTACTACTACTTCTACTCCCCTCGTACTACCTTTCTCAGCACCAACTCTTACAACTCCTACTCCACCTAATAAATTTGTGTATGTTCCACCAATCAGAAGACTTACTCAAGATCAACAAAACCAAAGACGTAAAAAGGGAATTTGCTACAATTTTGATGATAAATAAGTTGTTGGCGTAGATGTAAATATCAACAACTATTTATGGTTGATGATGAGGAGGAGATATCTTCAACAAAGAAGATAATAACCCAGGAGTCACTTAGGAACTAGTGGTGGAGTCTAATATGGGAATCTCACTACATTCCCTCACGTGCAATGTGAGTGGTGATACTATACGAATTCTTGGCCTGATCAAAAAACAAGATATCAATATTCTGGCAGGGATTGGTCCTGCTATAAATCCCCTAATAGGGATCAGTCCTGTTATAGATCCCCAATAGGAATTGGACCACCAATCTCGCTGATTCCTTTCAATCGCGAAAACAGTTTCGCAAGTCTACTTCATTAAACTCATGTAGTTAAACATAGTTTTCTAAGCATGAAATGAATCTAAAGATCACTACACAATATAGTAACATGTTATAAAGATAGTGTCTATGTCGAAATTAAGAAGTTAAAAAGATAGACGTTATACTCCGTAGTTTAATATACCAAAGATGTGATACACCTTATATATTGTTCTTTGACACTATGATCATAATGAAATGATCAAGTCTCTAATACTAGAGATTCATATATATAACTTTGCATGTTATGTTTTCAATATAAATGATTTGAAATCAATGTAGATATAAATGGAAACAAGTCAAATCTTGTATTACTAAACTTGAACAAAAGGATGATGTGTTCGTTGATGTTGATACGTCTTTAGGTTCTTCAGTGTATCACGAGTTTATCTCGACATTTCTAAAATTCCTAATTTAACCTAACGAAGTTGACTCTAGTAATCTAATCAAGCGAGCTTGAGTTTTGGAACTAAAATATGACAACCAACCTTGACATACCGACGGTTGGCAGGTTCAACCGAGCTTGAGTTTTTGAGACTTTTGAATATGTGAATTCATAAACCTAAAGAGGTGAATTCGCGAACTTAACAAGAATAATATTGTTCTCTTGTATCCTTTTTGCATTTGAGTTCTAAAACCTACATCTTTGAGTTTGTGAACCTACAGAAGAAAGATTTATATTTTTTTCTCTTTTGGTTCACGGACTTGACTCTTGCCAGTCATGAAGCTAAATCTTAACGAGACGGTTCATAAATTGTATTCCCTTCGTTCCTATTATAAAGGCGGAGTTTTGAAATTTTGTAGTCCCGTTAGATAGGCGGAGTTTCAATTCCAACATAGATTTTTTCATATATTATACCCTTGTTTATCATATGTAGTCATCACCACAATTAACTTAATGTTTCTAATATTGGAAATCGTACAAAGGGTAAAACAAGAAAGAGGGTGGATATGTATGAAATCAAAAAGATTTCTTATTCTAAGAGAAACCCACTTCTCCGCCTTTATATTGGGGACGGTGGGAGTATGTCTTTGAGCTCATTCATTCTTTTTATTTGGATTGCAAGGCAAACTTTCTACACACTTAATAATTGTTATTTTCTAGCTAATTCATTTGGTTAGAAATTCTATTTCTTTTCATGTAAGTTTGGAGTTTATTTTAGGAGTAATTATTTTCATAGAAATCACTTGAGCTAACAATTGTGTACAACTTCAAACCATAGAAAGAACCTCTTTGCAAGTCTACTTTTTTTTTCGAGAGAAATAATTCTTTGTATCTTAGGAAACGACTTTGATCTAGTAATTGAGAATTAACTTGGGCTGCAAGAAATTCCTTGCTTACATCATAAAAACCCAATCTTGATTCATCACTGTAGATTGGAGAAATTATAAACACAGAAAACGTAATCCCTACACTCTTGTGTATCTTGTTGCAAAGTTGTATTCCAAGACCTAAGGAACTTCCTCTCGAAGCTTTTGTAAACTACAACGCGTTACTAGTAGTCTCAAATACTAGCAAAGAGAACGAGATGAAAAATATCTTTTGGGAATTCTTGGAGAGAAACAAGAAATCTACAATCGACAAGAAATTGTGAAGGATAATTTGAGTGGAGAAGATATCAAATCTGCCAGAAAAAGTTTAGTGGTTGCCTCATTTGTTTTGTTTAAAGTTTTCGGCTTCTTAACTCTTTTCACGTTTTTTTTTCCAATAAAATCTTAACATTTTTCTTTCAAAAAGAATAAACCCAAAAAAAAACACACTATACTTTAAACCTAACTTCAACCCTCTTCCCCTTGGTTGAATTATGTTCATATTCTTTTATGAGGATTTTGTGTTTCCTCCTAAAAAAAGATACCTAATTTGCATTACCCCTTTTAAAATCACTAATAGGTGAAACCCCCTTTCCCGTTACAGGCTGCGGTTACAACCCAGTTAAGTCATCGCGGGCGGGGCACAAGTTTTTCATATTAAAATAATAAAACCAGTACTAAAATTTACTCCACCTCCACAACTATCACCACAAAACCAGTAATACCATCTTCATCATCGCTACAGAGATCAAATGAAAATAGAAATCCAAATTTATTTTTCATCTCTCTGATTCTCTAAGAAGTCGTCCTCTTTAGTGAGCTTATTAAGTGATGCCTTACGCATCAAAGCTAATTAAAACACAGATACATCTTTGGGGATTGTTACTCCAACAGGGTTTTGGTGCCGTACTAATGGAATTAGACGAGTCTTTGTGATTGCTGACATGGGTTGATGAAGTCAAAGCAATACTAATCCATGGAAATTTTGGTAAAGTACTGCCAAGAACATATTGATCTCCTTGATTAAACATAGTAAAATCATGACCCTGCAATTTTAATTTCCTGAAATTAAGACGGTGATGGGAATATTTTAAACGATCACAATGGATTGAAAGCTTCAATACACATAATTTCATGACAAATTGCTGCTGTTGTTGTTCCAGTTTTTATTTTAACCAGTATCACATACATTGACAGTGACCAGCACCTTAAAAATCAAAGATTAGTTTTTGAATCAATTTGATTTCTCATGATCAAATTCTTCCGAATTCAGAGAAAATAATCGAAATTCCTCATAACTCTTGAAAGCTATCTTTCTTTCTTCCATTCACCTTAACTTTTTCGTCTTCTGGTATCACCGGCGTTTGGATTTTTGTAACACTGCACATTTTCATAACGAGAAGGAGATGCTGAGGTTGAGAAGAAGGCGGCGGCGGAAACATGGGTACGATGAGTAAAGCTTAGGTTAGATAGGGTTTTTAGGTTTTCTTTTTTTTCTTAGGACCGTCCGATTAGAGTAAAATTAAAGTAGAGGTTGGGAATACGCCAGCTGTAGAGTGGTAATTTTGGATGTTACAATTTATTTTGTATTTTTTAGTGAAAGACATGTGCGGTGCTCGCGCCGGCTTTACCGACACAATAACGGCAGTTATAATGGAGAGGGGGTTTCACCTATTAATGATTTATAAAGGGAATAATGCAAAATATGCATCTTTTTTGAGGAGAAAATACAAAATTCTCCTTCTTTTTTTCTCCTCTTTTTATTTTAATGAAAATGAAAATAATTTTTCTTATTTACAGAATTAGCATTTCGATTTGCATGCATCAAAAGTACAATTCGAGAGTTCAGTAAAGTTAGAAAAAATGGTGAACGATGATCGAAATTTTAGATAGTGGTAAGAAAGGTTGTCGTTCGCTCAGACTTGATGAGACTGGTTTCAGGTTTAATAACTTGGCAATTTTAGGGGCGACCCAAATAGAATTAGGGGCGACACAAAAGACAAAATAGATTGAAAATATTTTTATGTCCCTTCATAATCGGTAGGATTTTTGCAAAATTTCATTTTTTGGGAAATTATATGTTCGGTAGTTATATGAACTATTTTGACTACCGATTATAAGCTTAACCAAATTTGAAAAATAGAGGATTTTTGCAAAATCTCATTTTGGGGCAACTTTATATTCGGTAGTTATATGAACTATCCTGACTACCGATTATGTTAGGATACTTTCATTTACTACCTATTATAGGCTCGACCAATGCAGTTGAAAAAGCTCGGTGGCGGCATGGACGTGTTATGAATACTTTCATTTACTACCGATTTTGTCCTTTTGTGTCGCCCCTAATTCTTTTTGGGTCGCCCCTAAAAATGCCAGGTTTAATAAATGAAAATAAGAAAATATATACACAAAATAGTAGCAGGATGGATAGTTACTGGGACTCGGGATTTCACTGTATTTCATATACATGGGTTTTAGAAATTAATCCTTGACATTTATAGCTCCAAACACAAGAAATATTAGCTCTATTCTTTGCCAAAGTAGATTTCGTAAAACATTAATTGTAGGTTGTAAGCATGGCGCATCAAAATATAGTACTCTTTCTCCCGCAGGATATCTTCGACCATTGCCGATTCCTACTACAGTATGGACAGATATATCCATGGATTTTGTTGAAGGGTTACCAAAGTTTAAAGGGAAAACTGTGATTCTTGTAGTGGTGGATCGAATAACTAAATATGCCCATTTTCTTGCATTAAAACATCCATATACAGCCACATCGGTAGCCCAGAAGTTTTTAGAAACAGTCATCAAACTTCATGGATTTCCTCAATCTATAGTTTCTGATAGGGATGCTGTATTTACAAGTAATTTTTGGCAAGAGTTGTTTCGCCTACATGGAACTCAGTTAAGAATGAGTTCCTTCTATCATCCGCAAACCGACGGTCAAACTGAAGTGGTTAACAGATGTTTGGAAGGTTACTTACGGTGTTTCGCTGGAAATAAACCAAAAGGATGGTCATCTTGGTTACCATGGGCAGAGTATTGGCATAATACATCCTATCATACTTCAACTAATACTACACCGTTTGAGGCTTTGTATGGAATTCCTCCTCCGGTATTAGCAACTTATTTACCAGGAGAAGCGAAAACCACAACTTTGGATGAGGCAATAACCAAGAGGAATGAAGTTTTATCAATGCTTAAGGATCAACTTCAAGTGGTGCAGAATAAAATGAAGCTAAGGGCAGATGAAGGACGTCGGGACGTTGTATATCAAGTTGGGGATTATGTGTATCTGAAGTTGCAGCCATATCGGCAAAATTCTAATGTGCAAAGGAAGAACCAAAAATTATCTCCACGATATTTTGGACCTTATAAGATTTTGGAGCATATAGGACCTGTGGCTTATCGATTGGACTTGCCTAAGGAGTCAAAGATACATTCGGTATTTCATGTATCGTTTCTGAAGAAGGATTTGTTTCCTAACACAGTTGTTGAGGATAATCTACCAGAAGAAGAAGATGGGGTTGATCCAGTAATCTCCATGGTTGAACTGATCCTTGAGGTCAAGGAAAATCTTAAGGGGGAGGGAATGATAAGAAATCCCCAATTACTTAGAATTCTTAATTAAAATTAGGGTTAGAAATCCCTAAATTCTCTTGTTTTAGGCATTAGTTTATTTTTGGAAATTGTTCTATTTTAAGAATTTTATTTTAGATTCCGAGTTATAGAAGTAGTTTCCTTTCTAGGTTACCTTTCCTTAATTTTATAGTTCAGTGGCTATATAAGAAGGTCTAGTGTTATTAGTTTGATTATCTATGAGAATTATAAGTTTGTTCTAAGTTTCTGTGTTCTTTTAAAGTCTACTCTGCTGGCCGTGGGTAAAAACTATGAAGTTCTTATCAGTTTCACTTCAACACGATGATGCAGCCAATTATGATTTATCAAAACACCCATACCTGGACTCTCATGCTCTAACAGGTCTATCCCAATAAAAATCTGGTGTTGAATCTCTCTAAATCTCCCTTAAATTTCGAACTCTAATCTGCCAGGGACGAACCAAACTTTCCCGCCAATTCTGAAATTCAAATGATGAAGAAGGGCGGCCCTTAGCGAAGTCTGAGGTGCCGATAGCAGGAAGGTGCCCCTTATCAACTGGTTTCCCCTTATTCGATGTGGGAGTCCGCTTAGCAAATGCCCTCGGGGGGTGCCTTTAACAAGTTTTCGAGTTGATTTTTCCAAAAATGTTAATTGCCCAAAAACACCTACAAACAAGTTTATGAGTGATAAAATGAGTCGCACCTAATGTATTTATGGGTAAAAATGCGTCACACTTGCGTGCTCATCAAATTCCCCCACACTTACATTTTGCTAGTCCTCGAGCAAAACAGAAAATTGACCCGCTACACAGCTGGTCATATAATAAGAGAGAGAGAGAGACCCCCTTACATAGCTGGTCAAATCATATTTTTTTAGACCCGCTACACAGGTGGTCATCGAAAATACCCTACAAAAGATCCGCTACACAGCTGGTGATAACCCTAACAATCATAATTTTTTTTAGACCCGCTACATAGCTGGTCATATATATATATTATTTTTATTTTTTTTAGACCCGCTCAACAGCTGGTCATAATATGCAAGAAAATTCTTGAAAAATAAAAATAAAAAGTTAATAACCACTCCCTCACACTTCAATCTAACATTGTCCTCAATGTTCTAAAGATGAAATTAAAAACATGAACAAGGAGAAATTGTTACTATCTAAAGGAAATGAGGAAGGATATTACCAGAGTACCGAAACAATGGGTTACCTCCCAGCAAGTGCTAAGTTTAAAGTCTTCAGCCAGACTAAGAAAGGCTTAGTCACCTCATAGAATCATCAAGAAGTAACCTGAACAACTGCGGGTCATCTGAATCAAAAAGTGTTACCCAAAGGAAAAGGAAATTACAACAGACCATCAAGATATCGAACATACCCTTATCTAATTTTTTAATTAAGACAACTATATCTAGTTGTGGTTCAGGTTCAGGTTCTATAAAAGGGTCTAGATAAAATGTTTTCAAGGGCCGAATTTCCTCAAAGGTAAGATCCTTAAGGTCAGGTTGAAGAGTCTGGAAATACTTAACTAAGAACTTAAAAGCACATAACAAAAACCCGAATAATTGGGGATCCTCTAAGTCAATCATATTTGACTCACACAGTTGACTACAGTAGTGGTCATTCTTAAGCAAATGCGTCGACTTTAATCTCCTAAACTAATTAGGTTTAGTCTCAAAACTTAATAATTGACACATCTGAAACTTATACGTTCCCAAAATTGGTTGAAAAATATTTGATGGGAAAACAAAGTCAATTTGGGTATTATCGCCTGGGTAAACCACATCAACCAGAGGATTGGTTTCTAACAACTGAACTTCTTCCTGGACATTATTAGGTTCGGGAGAGCTAGTATGAAGGTAATATGGTACAATGGTTGAGGCACATATATCAAGTCCCAAGTGAGGGACCTTTCTAAGAGTTAAAGCACATGGAGAATGATAATCACCCCCAAACTTAGAGTTTTCTGTGTTTCTAGAAAGACTAGTCACAACTTTCCTAATTTCTAGGTCCTGAAAATGGTCAATTGATTCTTCAAAGTCTGGTTCATCTTCACTCATCTCTACGAGTTCATTTTCTTTGCCTTAGAATATTGTTTCTAAATTGCTAGACTCAAAATAAACTCGTTCCTCTAAACCATCATTGGCTTCGTGAAAAGGAAATACTACATCGTCTAAAACGAGGGTATTTCTAGTCAAATCCATGTCCTTTTGAATAGGTGAATAATTAATAAAATTATTTGGATTTGTACTAGAAATAACATTATCATTATAAAGCTCAATCGGAGTAATAAATTCTTGATCACTATGCCTACATATTTCAGATTCTTCATCAATAATATCCTCATCACAATCATCATTATAATAACACGAAAATGATCGAACCTCATCTAAAAAAGTAGTGTTACCAATTCTAACCTCGTTATCTTGATTATCTGAATAACCATCCTCATTTTCAAGGATACTATTGGAAACACTATATTGAAAATTAAGCTTATTTTGAGCATTTTGCACCTCTAACAAACGCTTCTGAATCGACTCACATGACTTCCTGATGGTATCATGTATAGAAGGTTCACTCTTGGTTATGGTTATTTCGTCCATAACTAAGTCATTTGTCTCAGTTGACTTATATGTCGACTCAAGTAACTTACGTGTCGACTCAAGTATCTTACGTGCCGACTCTAGTTGAAGAGAAGTATAAGAATCTTGCTCGTATGACGGGTATGCATGTGGATAGTAATTTGGCTCACCATGGTATGACCCATATCCTTCAAAAGGATGGCGTTGCCAACCACTATTCACACTATGATCATAATAGGAATAATGTCCATGTTGCTCAGTCGGATATCTGTTGTATTGGCTATTATAATACCAGTTCGACATTCTCAACACAAAATAAAACCCACTGACAGGGGATTCGTGGGTGGATAGAGTCTTACCTCCCGTACCAGACGGGCGATGAACCGTTGAAGTTAGGCTCCTATGTCAGTGTACAAACCTGAGGGGCCGAGACAATATCGTAACTGTCTTCCTTCCCTGCAGCAGTTTTATTTAAATTAACCCTTCCTTAGGGTTTTAAAAATAATAATGTCCAATGTCCCAAAAAATAGTCCTAAAAGTGTCCAAAAATAAATAAATAAAAGATTACAAAAATATAACCCTAATTACAGTTTCTAAAAATAAAATAATAAAATAAATCTAATAAAAACAAATTAACTATATACAAAAATATTCTTCTTTACTCCTTTGGATTCCTCTTTTCTTTCATTCATTGGCTTCACTTTACCTTTCAACACTTTCTCTTTTTCATAAGCTCCGCACCAAATCTGACAGCAAACAAAAAAAATACCAAAACGCGTAAAAAAGAACAAAAATAAAAATATATAAAAACCTAAAAACAAATCTAAAAACAAGCCCGCCTCGGTGGCGCCAAAAATTGATCGAATTTTAGATAGTGGTAAGAAAGGTTGTCGTTCACTCAGACTTGATGAGATTGTTTTCAGGATTAATAAATGAAAATAGATAAAAATAAGAAAATATATACACAAAATAGTAGCAGGATGGATAGATACTAGGACTCGGGATTTCACTGTATTTCATATGCATGGGTTTTAGAAATTAATCCTTGACATTTATAGCTCCAAACACAAGAAATATTAACTCTATTCTTTGCGAAAGTAGATTTCGTAAAACATTAATTGTAGGTTGTAAGCATTGCGCATCAAAATTACCTAGAACTAAGTATGCGTCATCAAACAAAGTGACAAGTAATTAATAGAAATCATAATTCATTAAAAATCAGTGCAAATAGTAATTAATAAATTAATTAAATTTACCACATGATGAAATTCAACTTCGTCTGTAGTCCCAGAGATGGGTTCTAGCTATGCATGGTGAAAGCACACTCAAAGGAATTTTTCATTGCTCAAAAGGGTGTTTGCAATGAGAAAAGGTATAAATCATTGTGCTTGTAAAACTTATAATTGTTACAGAATCCACTGTTACAGAGAAACACTAAAAGACTATTGTGAATACGAAATAATTGTTACAGAAATTGTTACAAAGATATGGAATTCGAAAGTATAGGCAACGGTTTCTGCGACTGTCTATATATGTTGTTTTGTGTTCTGCCTCTTCTTCTTCTCTGCAGCAGTGGTGATTGTCTGTGTTAGAGCATTGCTCGGTCGAACTCTCGTGCATTGCTATCTCAAGCATGTTTGTCCATATTAGTGATCAAAACTATAAGTCTTCATTACTAGCCTATTAGAGCTAAGGTCTTGGATTAGGATAGAAAGTGTAGTTGATCTCAAGACTCCATGGCAATCATCATACAAGACGAAGGACTACTCAAGGAACTGGTGGATCTTCATCGACTAAAAGGTATGTGGATACTTGAACTTATCTGTCACTCAAAAGTCTATTTACTCTATCTCCTACTCTTGAGACAAAAGTCGTTTTGATATATAGACTTTCATTATACACATTTGCTATTTCGAGCCGAGTTTATCTCGCCTATCTATTTCTCGAAATGTGTGTTGGTAAGATTTCGCTTTAACCGAATTCATCTTTACCAAGTGACGAAAGTCATATTATGTTTCAATCACTTTGAAAATTGCTCTCACAAAAAATTGTCTGTGAATAACGGCTATATAACGTTCTCTGAGAATGTTTCAATGATTGAATGAGAGTTTAGATTACATAACCATTGGTAGGATATAAGCATTATTGTGGAAAAACATATATATATAAGTCCTTATTCCTTGAACCAAAGTTTGCGAACTTTGTTGATCAAGAGAAATGGAAGTGCGTGATCCAAGTCCGCGAACTCAGTCTGCGAACTTGCGGAACTTCTCGGCCCGAGATTTTCTGCTGGAGTTTGTGTACTCCTTCCATGAGCTTAAGTCCGCGAACTTGAGCAGTTTATATCTAAAATCGGTTGTTCTTGAACTAATATTTAAATAAACTAAGGAATGCTTTTGCAAACCGTGGCTAAAAAGTTCATGAACCGATTCGAGTGAATCAAACCGATTTTGCTTCAATTGTGTAGTTACATAAGATTTCATTGCAATTGAAAAACTCTCTAACTAGTTCATTTGAGTCATTTGAACTAGTTATGGTGAAGAAGAATAAGGTTGATATGAGAGTAATCATATGTGTAACCATTTGGTTGACTTGTTGAACCAACAAATGTTAATGTTTGGGTACGGTTCATAAACCCAAAATTGGACATTTCATTTGTGTGTGACAAGCTAAGTTTTCGATCTAACGGTTGAAAAATATTAGCTTGAATCTAATCAGGTTTTCATCTAACGGTGAATATTGAATACTTTGTTACTAAGCTAACATTGATTGCAAACCCTGACTTAAAAGTGTATATAAGGGAGAAATGTAGAAACTGGGAAACCTAATCCCCACACATTCTGTGTGATACTAGTTGTGCTAAGCTAGAGTTGATTCTCCTTTAACCTTTGGTTTCTTCTTCTAAACCAGGTTAACGACTTAAAGACTTCATTGGGATTGTGAAGCCAGACCGATACTACTTTTATCGTATTTATGTGATCTGATCTTACTGTTTCTATCGTACGAGTACAATTGTAATAATTGGCAAGAGATTTATATCTCCGATAGGCAAGATAAAAAGTAATCACAAACACACTTCGTATCGTCGTTTGTGATTCCGCAATATCTTTTTCGCTGCGTCGATTAAGATTATTGTGAGGTGATTGATAATACTAAGTTGTTCTTCGGGAATATAAGTCTGGTATTATTGATTGGTTCCTGTTCACCTTGATTTATCAAAAGACGGAACAAAACTCGTAGGTATATTCGTGGGAGACGGATTTATCTATTATCGTATACTTTTCTGTGTGATACAGATTTGTTCATTAAAGTCTTCGACTTTGGGTCGTAGCAACTCTTAGTTGTGGGTGAGATCAACTAAGGGGATCAAGTGTGCAGTATCCTGCTGGGATCAGAGGCGTAGGAGCATAATTGTACCTTGGATCAGTGTGAGATTGATTGGGGTTCAACTACAGTCCAGACCGATGTTAGTTTGGAGTAGTCTAGTGTCTGTAGCGGCTTAATACATTGTGTGTTCAATCTGGACTAGGTCCCGGGGTTTTTCTGCATTTGCGGTTTCCTCGTTAACAAAATTCTGGTGTCTGTGTTATTTCTATTCCGCATTATATTAGTTTATATAATTGAAATAATAAAGGTTGTGTGTTGTTCAATCAATTAGAATATCCGACATTTTGGTTGTTGATTTAAATTGATCGACACTTGGATATCGGTCTTTGGTACCATCCAAGTTATCTCTCTTTGATAAAGATTGCTAAGCGAAATATTTGGTGTGGTTGTTAGACCCCCACTTTTTCAGTCTGCAACTCGATTCTGAGCCTCTGTTCGATCCCCCAAACTCTCCATCTCCATATGTGAACCCCTATGGCCCATTTTATACCCAACAACAACTCATATATTGATGAGTGCCAAATATTGTATATATCTGCACCTTTTTATTGGCATTTAACTCATCCTTTGTGCTCCAACGCTCCATTTTATCCCATATTCTGTGTTTTCGTTGTTTTCAAGAATAAATAATTTTCTTAATTAATTTTGTATTTTTAGGTCCTAAATAAACCTTGGATGAATTGTTGAGCGAAAAGAGTAAAGGAACGGCAAAGACTCCCGCAGAAAGGAAGCGAAGAATGATGTTTGCAAGAGCCGGATCAACTAGAAGTGGGCTTGAAGAGGAAGAATTGTTCTTAAAGAAGATATGGGCCTGGCATACCCAAGGTCCAAAACCCTTACCCAAACCATTTCCAATATCCATACCCGCCTAAGCTCCAAGCCGTCAGATTCGAGTCATCATCTCTTCATCCTACGGCGCATCTTTGCTGGACATCAAACTTGAAGATCCTGTCAAACACCACAACACCTAATTCTAATCTCAACCGTCATTTTTAATGTATTCATCATCCAACGGTCGGTCAAAGCTTGTTCTCATCTTGCCGTCCGATTCATTTCATCATCTCATCATCCTACGGCTGAGCTTCGCAAATCATCAAAGTAAATGCGCCCTCTCAACACCTAAGCATCAAACCCATCGACCCAAAACAAACACCCACCTTCTTCTTCCCCAAAATTCCATTTCCCCAAAAACCTCTTACTCCTCTGACAGTTGCAGACCTCACCTCACCCATCGCCACCATCACCTCCCCAGCCCGACCATCATCAGAACAACCATACCCTAGTTACTCTCCTTCTTGTTCTTAGCACCCACCACTCTTAGGTGCTATATCCAAGACAGAGATGGAACTAGGGTTTCACAGTGGAGATAAGAAGGAAATTGGAGCAGCGTTCGAGTAGCATAAGCAAGTTGAAGCATGGGTCAGCGCTCAATTGCATAGGGGACAGCAAATTCAGAGGGTATGGTGAGTTTTCCCCAAATTCCTATAAACCCTAATTTTGTTAAATTTGGGGGTTTGTTGTAAAAACCCTAATTGGGTGTTCTGATTATAAATAGGAAGTGAGGGTGTAATGTTTTGGGCATGCCTGGGTTAGCCAGAGCAAGCCAATAGAGGCCTGGACTAGCCAGTGCCCTCAAGGTTCTATGTAGTTTAATTTCTGTTTGAACTTCAATTTAAATGCAATTTTAATTCTCTGTTTGATTTTCAATTTCTGTTTTAATGTTCTAATTCCTCTTGCTAGGGTTGAGATGAAACCCTAGATTAACATTTGTTATTCATGCTCTTGTCAGTAGCCATGATGTGTTTAAATGCTCATAGTGAATCTCCATCTTAGGGCTTCAACACTAGCCTTTCACATTGGATGTCAGGCATCCATTGTAGTTAGAATCATCTAGTGTTGCTGAACTGCAACTCATGCTTAATTTTATATATTTTCTTTTGATTAATTGTGCTTTAACTAGACAGTTAATGCTTAGGAGGAGTACCTTAGTTGTGATAGGAGATTTCATATCAAAATGACCCTTGCTATATAGAGGATTGACATCCCTCTTGCTAGTGGTTATAGAAAAACAAAGTTACTGTCAGTGATGAATAATCAGTGTGAGTTAGAGGTGGATTCAAAGACCTTGGTATTTTGTTTACATTTGTTTCCAAATTCTTGCTTCACTGTTTGCTTCTAAATTCTATACTTCACTGCCTTTGGCTCATTGCCATTGTAACTGTCATTTGCCACTGTCACTCTTTGCTTCATTAGTTCACTGCTCAGAGAATTAGCTTAGGAAACTTCAACTCACACCCTAGTCCCTGTGGATTCGACCCGTATTTGCACAAGCTACAACCGACACCGTGCACTTGCGGTATAACCATGTAGGCTTCCCTTATACTCTTATTTCATACATCTTTCCCAGCCTACCAAGTTTTTGGCGCCGTTGCCGGGGATTGGTGCTGTGTAGTTGAAAGAAAAAAAAATTTGTGCTCTTGCTTTTCTGTTTTCAAACTTAGCTGTAACTTAGCTTGTTTAGTGTAACTTAGTATAACTGTTTTAGCTGCTTTAGATGTAACTTAGTCTGTAACTTAGTCTGTAATTCCTGCATCTCTAACTTAGCCTTAGTGTCTTTAGCTGTAACTTAGTCTGTAACTTTTGCATCATATATGCATCATCTGCATCTGTAGCTTAACCTGCATATTAGTGTTCCATTTGGTCACTACATCTGTAGCTTTGCTTTGCCCTGTATCTGCAAACTACTACTGTGGCTTTACTCATCAACTGTAGCTTTTACCTGCCCTGTATTCTGCAATCAATTTGCATAATCCTTTGCTGATAGCATCCTGTGTTGAATTCAGTCTCATCTGTTTACTCATCTGTCTGTTGATCAAATCACTGACATAATGCAAAATGCCTTCTTTCCCTTGACTATGCCCACTTCTGAGAACTGAGCTTCTCCTTGAATCACCAGGTACATGAGGTGTTGCTGATCAAGCTTGTGGTGCTGCTGCCTCTTTCTGCTGGGCTTGCCACTTGCTGCTGATGGTGTTGAGCCTCTGGTGCTCTTGCTGTTGTTGCTGCAGCTGTGCTGCTACTTTATTCTTCTTCCTGCTGCTGCTGGTGCTTGGGCCATTGCTACAGCCAGCCTCTGGTGCTGCTGCTGTTTTCCTTCTGATGTTGTTGAGTTGCTGGTCTGAGCTTGTTGCTGAGAACCAAGACCAACTGGGCTGTGCAACCAAACCGAGCAGCTGGGCTGTGCTTAAACAAGTAAGCCTAAACCCATTAAGAGAACCCAAACTGTGGGCTTCCATTTTCCTTGTGGACTTGTAATTTATTTTACATTGGGCTTACTGTTTTTAATTTATTGTGGGCTTGAATTTAGTTTAACTGTTGTAACTAAACTGGACTGTGGACTTTTAAAACTGAAATTTTGGGTTTCAAAACCCCAACAACAAACTTCCTAAAATAGTTTCAAAGCACAACTGGGCCTGCAAATAAACTTGATTCAATAAAACCCAACTGAGTAACTGACCCAAATTTGAAAACCATCCTGCTGGGCTTGCTTCGTTCCCAAACTTTCCTGGTGAGCCTGATTTGAACATTTCGCTGGTCTTCATAACAAAATCAAACTGTTGGGCTCGGCTCAAGCTTCGAAAGTAAAATTTTTTCAAACCAACTTCCAACCCAACAGTTGGGCCTGTTCAAAACTTCCTTTTGGGCTGCACAATTCTCCCACCAATGTGGGCTTGCTCGCAATATTAAAAACCAAATTTTTCTTTTTATCTCCCAATTAAAACCAAAAGTTTTCTTCCATTAAAAAACAAAAAAAATTCTCCCTTTCAAAAAAAAAAAAAAAAAAAATCCCTAAAAACCAAAGTTTGCTCCCAATTAAACCAAAAATTTTGCTCCCATTTTAAAACCAAAAGGTTTGTTTTCAAAACCCATTAAAAACCAAATTTCTTGTCAAACCTAATAAAACCAAATGTTTCCCACCAAAACCAAATTTTTTCCAAAAATCCAAAAACCCACAAAACCAAATGTTTCCCATCAAAAACCAAATATTTTCATTCCCAACAAAACCAAATTTCCCACCAAAACCAAATTTTCCCAAAAATCCAAACCCATTAAAACCAAAGAGTGGGCTTTGTAATATTTCTACTTAGATCATGTCAGGCTTTTGGTCTGCAACTGGGGATTCGAACAAATCCCTTAGAGAACTTGCGTATGGACATACTTCACGTTATGAACCTCCCATAGACCATGATGTCAATAATCATAGGAATTATTATGGACATTTTCAAAGTCCTGAGCCTCAATACATGAACCCTAATGACTATTCACACATGCATCATTCACCACAACGTGAAAATGAACATTTTGCTAATGCCTCACTCACACAATCATCTCTTGTGGATCAATTAGAAGCTCGAATCGCAGCTTTAGAAATGCAATCACATGAGGAATCTGTCACATCTAATTTTCTTAGGCAACCTGAAATCTATGCATGTCCCGCATGTGGTAGTTTAGACCACCCTGTTGAGAATTGTCATATTTTGCATAATTTTAGGCAATCTAGAGAAAATCCAAGGTATGAAATGCCCATAAATTGTGAGGCTGGTAGTCATTGGGACCATAATCAATCCTTTGAGGGTTGCGATCAATCTTTTATAAACCCTAATGACCATGCACACATGTACCATTCACCACAATTTGAACATGAAGAATTTTGTACTCCCATGAATTTAGACTCCACCACAGAAGCTTTCAGACTCAGTGAGCAAAACTTTGCTAGATCTACATCACGAATTCAGGCATATTTAGATCAGATTTTGCTTCACCTACAAAAGGAGGAAATTCATGAGGAAATGTATGTTGTCCCTAATGAAGTGTCTAGTCCCATTCATGTAAATGATGTTGAATATGAACCTAATTTAGAGGAACATGAATCGACTAATGACACCACCACTGTTAATGAGGACCAATATGCATGTTACCATGATGATGATTATGAAGATTATGATGATAATGATGTTATGTTAGAAGAACATGAAAATATTGTGGAACCTTTTGGTGCAATAACATATGGCTTCTCGCCCTCGACCTTCATGAATGTTGTTTCTTCTAATACTCATAGCAAATCATATGATTTTGATATGATATGGTACTCGTACAATTGTTCTTCGAAGATGAGCATGACATAGGAATAGTTGAATCTTCTGTAGACACTAATGTTAATATGCATGAAAATTATTTGATGTGTCTGATTCTCTACCTAGGTCACATTGTGATATTTCTCCTGATTTGCCGATGCATGAGAATAAATCTGTTGATGATGTTGATTCTGATTGTGGACTTGCTAATTTATTTGATGAATGTGAGCATGTTGTGACACTTGTAGAAGACTTAGGAGATATTGATTTGATTAATAATGATGTGCCTATCGTCCTGCCTGAGTCACAATCTAATGGCCTTCCACCCAACCTAGATTTGGTTTGTACCCATATTGTCAAACCAATTTTTCTGAAAATACCTAATCTAGGGTTGGAACTGTGTGCTTCCCAAGTCCTCTTGGACTATTTTGCATCTAAGTATAATACTTTTGAGGAACCACAGTTGGAATTAGCATGTGTACCCGTCCCTAGCACAGTTCACTTTGAGTTAGACCTCATACATGATGAACCCCCAAAACTGCGAGATTTTGTATCCAAAATTTTATCTGTTGAAAAATCCAGGTTTGGGGTATCATTGTTCCAGCTTCACTTGCATGTCTATCATATTATTAGTGTTGAACTGTTATGTCAACACTTTCTTTTGGGTTGATCCTCAACTCTTTAGATTGTTAGTGTATGGTGAATTTTTGTATATAATCCGTAGTAATTTTAGTAAATCTTTTGTTTCTTTTGTATATATTGTGCTAATCCAATGATTCTCGGCTATGTTGGATTCTAGCCTTGAATAACGGAGTTCTAACTTGCTTTCGCCCGTATGGGTAATCTCTTTCCTTTTTCTCACTAGCATGTTCTCGTATGTGTTTAATCATGTTATCTTTTGAAACATTGAGGACAATGTTTAGTTTAGGTTTGGGGGTGAAAAGTAGATACTTTGATAACATGCTATAATTGAAAACAGAACTCTTTCTTTTTGAAAAAAAAAATGAAAAAATCAAAATGAAAAATTAAAAAAATTGAAAAAACATAAAAATGGAGCTCATTTACCTTGAAATGTTGACTCTTGTGCATGTATTTAAACATAAGGATTCTTAGTCTAGATATTTAGGCACCCTGATTCTAGCACAATTCACATAGTGATAAGAAACTTGCACGCGCACGATCTACCAATACATGTATAGCCTCATCCTTGAGGTGTTCTATCGGAAGTCACGATTGCCAATCACTTTAGAATACTGAACGAAACTTGACTAGCTTGTTCTTTGGTTGGTTGGGATAGAAGGTGGAGGTTACATTAAGAAAGACAACCATCGAATTTAACTGGGTGCATCAAAAAGCGCTACCTCTTGCAAAGTGTCATGTAATTTTTTTTCTTTTTGTTATGTATCAAAAGAGTTACCATGTTGAAAAAATCAATTTCAAAAAAAAAAAAAAAAAAAAAAAAAACGATGTGTATATTCAGAAAAATCAAAAAAAAAAATCAAGTATTTATCAATTCCATCCTCTCTTGTTCCAAAAATAAAAGAGAGTAGTCAATGTAAATAAGAGTCATGTAAAGAGTCATCTTTTGTGTTTTTATTGTTATAAGCAAGGAAGGGTGTATGCCATTGATGTACAACGCGAGTAATTGTGAAATACCTCCAACTCATTCACAATTCTCGTAAAGTCCGGACAGCTAGCTAGATTTCGACCTCGGTTCTTAGCCTGAGAAACTATCTCTTGATGATTAGTAGTCATAACGTCCGATCTTTCTTTACACATGTGTAGATACACTTTACACTCTTATCACATGTCTTTATTTGTTATCAGTGCTAGGATTGTGCCTTTGATAGCTAGATTGACATCTCCATTTTGCTGTGAGCTTCTACTGTCTTGCACATGTCACATTTCATGGAATCTGAGCTTATATTTTGTCCTAGAACTTTGTAGGTACGTTCTAAGCAAACCTTCACGAGGCTTCAACTCGTCCACTAGGGACACTTAGTGGTTTAAAAGGCTTATTGCATTCGCTAAATGCAATCGAAAGACCAGCGACAATGGTATAGGTAGGATTTCCTTAGTTTTGTTTTACTTGAGGACAAGTAAAATTCAGGTTTGGGGGTATTTGACGAGTGCCAAATATTGTATATATATGCACCTTTTTATTGGCATTTAACTCATCTTTTGTGCGCCAACGCTCCATTTTATCCCATATTTTGTGTTTTCGTTGTTTTCAAGAATAAATACTTTTCTTAATTAATTTTGCATTTTTAGGTCCTAAATAAACCTTGGATGAATTGTTGAGCGAAAAGAGTAAAGGAACGGCAAAGACTCCCGCAGAAAGGAAGCGAAGAATGATGTTTGCAAGAGCCGGATCAAGTAGAAGTGGGCTTGAAGAGGAAGAATTGTTCTTAAAGAAGATATGGGCCTGGCATACCCAAGGTACAAAACCCTTACCAAACCCATTTCCATTATCCATACCCGCCTAAGCTCCAAGCCGTCAGATTCGAGTCATCATCTCTTCATCCTACGACGCATCTTTGCTGGACATCAAACTTGAAGATCCTGTCAAACACCACAGCACCTAATTCTAATCTCAGCCGTCATTTTTAATGTATTCATCATCCAACGGTCGGTCAAAGCTTGTTCTCATCTTGCCGTCCGATTCATTTCATCATCTCATCATCCTACGGCAGAGCTTCGCAAATCATCAAAGTGGATGCGCCCGCTCAACACCTAAGCATCAAACCCATCGACCCAAAACAAACACCCACCTTCTTCTTCCCCAAAAACCTCTTCCTCCCCCGACAGTTGCAGACCTCACCTCACCCATCGCCACCATCACCTCCCCAGCCCGACCATCATCAGAACAACCATACCCTAGTTACTCTCCTTCTTGTTCTTAACACCCACCACTCTTAGGTGCTACGTCCAAGACAGAGATGGAACTAGGGTTTCACAGTGGAGAGAAGAAGAAAATTGGAGCAGCGTTCGAGTAGCAGAAGCAAGTTGAAGCATGGGTCAGCGCTCAATTGCAGAGGGAACATCAAATTCAGAGGGTATGGTGAGTTTTCCCCAAATTCCTATAAACCCTAATTTTGTTAAATTTGGGGGTTTGTTGTAAAAACCCTAATTGGGTGTTCTGATTATAAATAGGAAGTGAGGGTGTAATGTTTTGGGCATGCCTGGGTTAGCCAGAGCAAGCCAATAGAGGCCTGGACTAGCCAGTGCCCTCAAGGTTCTATGTAGTTTAATTTCTGTTTGAACTTCAATTTCAATGCAATTTTAATTCTCTGTTTGATTTTCAATTTCTATTTTAATGTTCTAATTCCTCTTGCTAGGGTTGAGATGAAACCCTAGCTTAACATTTGTTATTCATGCTCTTGTCAGTAGCCATGATGTGTTTAATTGATCATAGTGAAACTCCATCTTAGGGCTTCAACACTAGCCTTTCACATTGGATGTCAGGCATCCATTGTAGTTAGAATCATCTGGTGTTGCTGAACTGCAACTCATGCTTAATTTTATATATTGTTCTTTTGATTAATTGTGGTTTAACTAGACAGTTAATGCTTAGGAGGAGTACCTTAATTGTGATAGGAGATTTCATATCAAAATGACCCTTGCTATATAGAGGATTGACATCCCTCTTGCTAGTGGTTATAGAAAAACAAAGTTACTGTCAGTGATGAATAATCAGTGTGAGTTAGAGGTGGATTCAAAGACCTTGGTATTTTGTTTACATTTGTTTCCAAATTCTTGCTTCACTGTTTGCTTCTAAATTCTATACTTCACTGTCTTTGGCTCATTGTCATTGTAACTGTCATTTGCCACTGTCACTCTTTGCTTCATTAGTTCACCGCTCAGAGAATTAGCTTAGGAAACTTCAACTCACACCCTAGTCCCTGTGGATTCGACCCGTATTTGCACAAGCTACAACCGACACCGTGCACTTGCGGTATAACCATGTAGGCTTCGCTTATACTCTTGATTCATACATCTTTCCCAGCCTACCATATATCTACATTAACTGCCCAAAAATCTTCAACTCAATATTATTCGAGAATATTTTCTTTATTTTCTCTTCAAGTCACGGGATTTACTTTCTTTTTATTTCTTCTCACGCTGTTTTATCCAAGCTAGCACACTCCAGCACGTTGATTTCTCGATCAGAAGGAGTCAAACTCGCTAAGGGAACGCACAATCTTCCAGTTACAGCTCAAACAGACCCGAGTGTATATATCTTCTCTATTTCCTTCTCACTAAGGGTTAAACCCTATTTTATCGAATCTGGGACCATTATCATTCTTGTATGTGACTAACAGGATAATACCAATCTTATTCCATTTCCAACTCCGGTTAAAACTTCTTCCAGATATCAAAATATCCCGTGAAACTCTCCAAGCCCCTGTTTCACTCCAACACGATGATGAAACCAATTCTGATTGATCAAAACACCCATACCTGGTCTCTCATGCTCTAACAGGTTCATCCCAATAAAAATCTGGTGTTGAATCTCTTTAAATCTCTCTTAAATTTCGAACTCTTATCTGCCAGGGACGAACCAAACTTTCCCGCCAATTCTGAAATTCAAATGATGAGGAAGGGTGGCCCTTACGAAGTCTGAGGTGCCGATAGCAGGGAGGTGCCCCTTATCAATTGTTTCCCCTTATCCAATGTGGGAGTCCGCTTAGCAAATGCCCTCCGGGGGGTGCCTGTAACAACTTTTCGAGCTGATTTTTCCAAAAATGTTTATTGCCCTAAAACACCTACAAACAAGTTTATTAGTGATAAAATGAATCCCAGCTAATTTATTTATGGGGGAAAATGCGTCACACTTGCGTGCTCATTAAATTCCCCCACACTTACATTTTGCTAGTCCTCGAGAAAAACAGAAAATTGACCCGCTACACAGCTGGTCATATAATAAGAGAGAGAGAGAGAGACCCGCCACACAGCTGGTCATATCATTTATTTTTTATTTTTTTTAGACTCGCTACACAGCTGGTCATTGAAAATACCCTACAAAAGATCCATTACACAGCTGGTCATAACCCTAACAATCATAAAAAAATATAAAATTATATATACTTTTTATTTTATTTTTTTTAAACCCGCTCAACAGCTGGTCATAATATGCAAGAAAATTCCTAAAAAACAAAAACAAAAAGTTAATAACCACTCTCCCACACTTAAATCTAATATTGTCCACAATGTTCTAAAGATGAAATTAAAAACATGAACAAGGAGAAATTGTTACTATCTAAAGGAAGTGAGGAAGGATATTACCAGAGTATCGAAAACATGGGTTACCTCCAAACAATTGTTAAGTTTAAAGTCTTCAGCCAGACTAAGAAAGGCTTACTCACCTCATAGAATCATAAAGAAGTGACCTGAACAACTGCGGGTCATATGAATCAAAAAGTGTTACCCAAAGGAAAAGGAAATTACAACATACCATCAAGATAACGAACATACCCTTATCTAATTTTTTAATTAAGACAACTATATCTAGTTGTGGTTCAGGTTCAGGTTCTATAAAAGGGTCTAAATAAAATGTTTTCAAGGGCCGAATTTCCTCAAAGGTAAGATCCTGAAGGTCAGGTTGAAGAGTCTGGAAATACTTAACTAAGAACTTAAAAGCACATAGCAACAACCTGAATAATTGAGAATCCTCTAAGTCAATCATATTTGACTCACACAGTTAACCACAGTAGTGGTCATTCTTAAGCAAATGCGTCGACCTTAATCTCCTAAAGTAATTAGGTTTAGTCTCAAAACTTAATAATTGACACATCTGAAACTTATACGTTCCCAAAATTGGTTGAAAAATATTGGATGGGAAAACAAAGTCAATTTGGGTTCACTCCAACACGATGATGTAGCCAATTCTGATTGATCAAAACACCCATACCTGGTCTCTCATGCTCTAACGAGTCCATCCAAATAAAAGTTTGGTGTTGAATCTCTCTAAATCTCCCTTAAATTTCGAACTCTAATCTGCCAGGGATGAACCAAACTTGCTCGCCAATTCTGAAATTCAAATGATGAAGAAGGGCGGCCCTTAGCCAAATCTGAGGTGACGATAGCAGGGAGGTGCCCCTTATCCAATGTGGGAGTCTGCTTAGCAAATGCCCTCCGGGGGTGCCTTCAACAACTTTTCGAGCTAATTTTTTCAAAAATGTTTATTGGCCAAAAACACCTACAAACTAGTTTATTAGTGATAAAATGAATCTCAACTAATGTATTTATGGGTGAAAATGCGTCACACCTGCGTTCTCATCAAACATCCATCATCCACAAGCTCCTCTTAGTGAAAAAAGTGAGTACTCCGATATTTTTATATTTATCTCATCGTTTAATTTTTTCACCCTGACGTGTAATTCATTTAAGTCAGCTGGAACGATTTAATCACTAGTCCAGAAAGGGCTATTAATCACGTTTTTAAATGATAGATTAATTGCGTGAATAAGGTTTTCCCAATAAATTGTCATTCTCAAACGTGATAAATTACAAGGTGTGTGATTTAACGTTAAACCATTAAATAACGAAATAAATCCGTAAAACCTTTCAAGTTTAAATACGCCCACCATTAATATTATATTACACACCCAAGAATAGCTTAACCACATATTAATGCCACGTTTTTATTAGTTGAAAATGGTTAGCCACCTGCTTAGTTGCCACTAGTCTGTTACATACGGTGCGATATAGGTCCCATATCGGTCTTATTCCGATAAACCCAAAACCAAAACAGATGGTTTCCTTTTTTTCTACCGATAATCAAGGGATTCTGAGATTTTTTTGTTAAATGGGGATTCTGAAATTACTTTTCAAACTTATCTCAATCTTTTTTGTTCGACTAACCTAAGAGGAGAAGAAGAAGGTATCAAATTCATCTATAGTATTTAAACTAAAATAAGTTTCCTATCCTTTTCATCTGAATCTAGAGCTTGCTTAAGTTTCTGTCTGGTACCAAAAAAAAAATGATTTTGGGAAACCAAAATTATACCAAAATAAAATAAAATAAGATGCAAAGATATTTCTTTGATAAATTTGTTTAGGTGAAAAGAATGATTGAGTTTAGTTCTATTGCATGAATGGGTTTTTAAATCTGTATTCAGAATTGCTCAGACCTAGTTTTTTTTTTGATTAGGGAAATTGGTTAGAGAAGGTCTACTTTGCTTGATTTGGTGGATTTTATATCTTGGTGCCTAGTTATGGACTCTGTAATCTGTTGATTTTGTTCTTTATTTATGTTTCATTATTGAAATTTTTTATCCAAATCTAGGTTATAACTACATGGACACTGCCTTGCCAAGTTGCCTTTCCACTCTAGCTTTATTGAAATTGAGTGATCTTATAAGATTAGGAAGAGAAGCAATAGTAAAATGATATGAAATTCCGGTAATCTTGTGAGTTGACAGTAGGTGTATGTGGAAGGAGAGTAAGTGTAAACAGAAGGATGTAATTGCACTGCTTGCAACGCTATCTAACACCGGAATCTGGAGTGTTGCAAGCATTACATAAGAACTCGTTATTTTAAGCGATAACTGTTTTGATTGAAAGCCTACCTAGTTAATAAGATATCAGAGTGGGTAAAGTGCGTTTCTATTGTTTTTCTTTGGCAGGAAAACTCTTGCGCACTGAAGCATCTCTGTTTCTCTCTCGGATTTACCTTGATTTCTCTGTTTAGATATATATCCAGGCTTATTTATAGCCAGGCAAGTTGATGTACATTATCCGGTGTACCAGTAGTCAACTTGTGAATTACTGGTATCGGTCGTGGTGCGTGATATTGCACGTCCTAGTGATTAATTCAGTCTGATGAACTAACCGATGAATAAACTATTCAGAAACTAGTATTGACTCCACCGTCGGAGAAGGAAGGAATAAGTACTGCATTAATTTAATTATACAGTTCTGTATGTCATTGTTAACACTTGGCCAAATAGCATATTTTCCTTGCCCCTTGGATACTTGATAGTTTCAGCAAAATGAGTGCAAACTTGTATAACACATTATGACTGTAGAATTTTAATTGCCAACTAAACTGATTTGCATACTTTAGTCATGCATATATGGCTGTAGTTGAAGTAAGAGTATGGCTGAGTCTCCGTTCTTTGCTTATTCACATTATTTTTGTGTTTTGGGCTTTGTCAATGCCAACACAAGCTTGCCTGTTAGAGTACGTTTGGTTTAGCTTGCATGTTTACTATGTGGAATGATGCAGTATTTTGTGCTTGTGCACGCAAATGCCGGGTGCGATTGTTTTAGTTGCCTATTCAATGCAGTAGGACGACTGTCTCTTAGCAGCACTTCGGCGAACTCACAACTTTACACTTGCATCTTCTTTTAGTGTTGATTACTTTATTTGCATGGCACTAACAGCTTTGGCACCTTCTTTACATGTCTTCTTTTGGTTTTGATTTCTTTTATTTGCATAGCACCAACAGCTTTGGCCACCTTCTTTACAAGACGTACAATATCACATGAAATGACTAGGCAACATTGTAACATCATTACTTCAGTTAACTCATCAATGTTATGGAGCTTGTTTTTGTGCTTTTAATTTCGTACTTGGACTTCCTTTACAGTTTTATTTTCTGATAATGATTCTTTTGATCCCTTGTGCTAGGTTGATAAAGATGTGCTGGTGGAACTAACTAAAGCCTAAGACAGAAGGGCATAGATATGCGTGTTGCTGCCTTAGACAGGCATGACATAGATATGCGTGTTGCAGCTTTGGCAAGTCATTTTTTCTTTTTGGTTTAGAGTTTCCTTTGCTATTGCTATCTTTGCATACTAGGATCTGATCCTAGTATCGTATCAGGTACTTCAGATGCAATTTATAATTAGCATCGTTGATGCAGGTGAATGATACATTTGGTACATAAGCTGGAGGCAAATGCTTTGATAATGATGTTGCAGTTGCAGTTATTTTGGGAACTAACTGGAAAAAATGCAGTATATGTAGACCATTCCTAAGAGGCATGGTCTCCTACCTAAATCAAGAGAGATGGTATGTATCCTTCACTGTTATCACTTTATCCTAATCTGAATATGCTTATTCTTCTTTAAGTGATCAGTTTGGTACATAAGCTAGAGGTAAAGCATGGACCTCTTTTTTTCTTTATTTACAATTAACTGTTGTATTTTCAGTGCTTTTAAATGCCGTATCCTTCATTAATGCAACAGATTTTGAGAAGAAATTTCTGGGATGTATTTGGGAGATATTGTACGTAGAGTCCTCTGCAAAATGGCTGAAGAAGCTGATTTTTTTGGTGATGTTGTTCCACCAAAACTTAAGATTCGATTTATTTTGAGGTATACCATCCATTTCACCTTCAATAAAATTATTTTTTTATTCAGTTCTGCATTTGCCTACCGCTTCTTAGCTTTTGCTTGAATTCTTGGTAAACAAACGCTGAATGAAATGTGAATTATGTAGGACTCCAGAAATGTCTGCCATTCCCATATTTGAGAGTGGTTAGGAGAAAATTGGAGAACATGTTTGTTTGTTCCCTCATGAAGTTGAACTCTTTACTCATTTTCCTATCAACGACACTTTCATTGTACCGGTTACACTTGCATATATTGATACTCTAAAGCTGCTAATTGGTGACAATTATGACTGCATAATCCAAGAGTGATGTTGTGCGATGGAGATGATGTCTTGGGGATGTTTGAAGACTGTGACATGATTAAGTCGCCAAAAGGTTATGTAATTCCTGTAGGAGAGTGACCAAGTTAGAGTGGCAAGGTGACAGTTGATTGATTACAATTTTAGTTTCCAATATGCAACTATGGATTGCTATTTATCTTTCGATTTATATTAAAATATTTTATTTTCTTGAAAAAATAATTAATAAAGTTGATTTTAGATCCAGTTAAAATCATAATTTTGTTTTATGAATTTGGGCGAATTCCAAATACACCAAACCGGGACCAGATTTCAATTTCACTAAATCTGAATACCTACCTAAATCAGTAGTCAGAAAATAGCGGAATATTCATTTATTTTTATGGAAATGCCTTGATTATAACAGGTCTTAACTGTTATTGTATGATACATATAATTACTGTGATTTACTTATGACGTGCACCAACCGTTATTGTATTTTACGTACAATAACCGTGATATTTAATGACATATTATGTGATATTTAATGACATATTATGTGAGTGATTTTAAGTCACAAATTTTATTCGTCATAGTTAATAACATTTTATGTTTGTCATTTATAAAGAGTCACACCAAATAAATAACGGTTCGAATAACAGATGAAAACCGTGATAAATCATGTTTTATAGCAGACTTCATTCGTCATTTATAACCCCTTCCGGACTAGTGAATGGACTAAGAGGAATTCAATGTCGAGAAAGGAAGTTCATTCACACAAAAGAAATTGGGATGTTGGTTAAACATGCTCGGAGGTTTAATAATGATGTATTTGTGTGAGATTCAAGAATACGCATACTAAACAATTCTATGTGATGCGCTAATTTCCCAAAACTATGAATGAATATTTTGTTTATGAAAGTATGAGACAATCAGTTTATATTTACATCGACATACCGCGATTCATACAAATGGTCTATATACATCAATAAAAACATCGATTCTTATACACCGATTCTTGGTGTTCTTCTTCAATAAAAACATCGACCCATAATCGCTTTACGAGTACATGAACATTCCGCGATTCTGGGTTGATGTTAGTGAAAAAGCGGGGGTCTAACACCACCACCCAATATTTCGCTTAGCAATCTGTATGGACAAACTCAAATATACTTTTAAGAGAATCAACAAGACTCAATCAATTAAAAGTATATCAACGAGTTTATATCTCTCTCTTGATTTGATTTCCTCAAACAGAAACTACGAATACTAATCAAATACAAGGAATAACTTGGATGGTACAGCATGATCCAACAGCAATATATTCTGCCTCACATGTAGACAAGGATTGGGAATTTTGCTTCTTGCTATGCCAAGCTACAAGATTCAGTCCTACATAGTAGAAACCCCATGATGTACTTTTTCTGTCTTCTACACATCCTGCCCAATCAGCATCTGAATAAGCAGATAGATCAGTGTTAGTATCAAAAGTGTAAGATAAACCATACCCGACAGTGTGATTAATATATCTAATGATCCTTTTTGCAGCTGCAAGATGAGATTCCTTTGGATTTGCGTGAAACCTGGCACAACAACCAACACTGAAGGAAATATCAGGTCTAGTAGCTTTAAGATACAAAAGGCTACCAATAATAGATCGATACAACTTTTGATCCACTTTTGCTCCTTTCTTATCTCTATGTAGTTTACCAGTAGTGGGCATAGGTGTTAATTTTGGAGAAGACTTATCCAGACCGAACCTTGTCACAAGGTCTCGAGCATACTTCTCTTGGGATAAGTAAATTCCATCCTTATGTTGTTGAATTTGTAATCCTAAGAAGAATTTTAATTCACCAACATTGCTCATTTCAAATTCCTTAGCAAGAGAGACTTGGAAGTCCTTTGAAATTTTTTCAGAAGTTGATCTAGAGATGATATCATCTACATAGATTTGAGCAATAACCACATCTTTCCCACTCCATTTGGTAAACAAAGTTTTATCAGCTCCGCCTTTTGAAAAACATTTTATAATGAGAGAAGTAGTAAGTTTTTCAAACCAGGCTTTAGGTGCTTGTTTCAACCCATACAATGCCTTTTTGAGTTTTAACACATGATCTGGGAATTCAGGATTTTCAAACCCCTTAGGTTGAGCGACATGGACTTCCTCCTTTAAAATTCCGTTTAGGAACGCGGATTTTATATCCATTTGAAACAGCTTAACCTTAAGAAAACAAGCATGAGCTAACAAGAGACGAATGGACTCAAGACGTGCCACAGGAGCAAAGGTCTCATCAAAGTCAACTCCTTCAATCTGTGAATATCTTTGAGCGGCAAGTCTAGCTTTGTTTCTGACAATCGTGCCAAATTCATCAGACTTATTCTTGAATATCCATTTGGTACCAACAATATTGATATTGGAGGGACAAGGTACAAGTTCACACACATCTTATCTTTGAAATTGATTTAACTCTTCATGCATCGCATTCACCGAAAAGGGATCGTTCAGAGATTCATCAATATTCCTTGGTTCTATTTGTGAAAGATAACAACCAAAATTGCACATATTTTGAAGTTGTCCTCTTGTTTTGGCTGTAGAATCTCTTCCTCCAATAATACTGTTGGGATCATGATTCCTTTGAACCCAGAGATGACGTGGAGGGAAACGTTCTTGTTCGTCAGGAATGGCTTGATCAGTGCTCTTCTCCTCGTCACTAGAAATGTCAGGATCAGTAACCGTTGGGATAACTTCAACTGATTCTGGAATTTCTTTGACTTTCTCTGTTGTCTCGGTTGGAGGCAACTCAGCAGAAGGATTATCATGACGAAAGTTACCAATGTCGTCGATGATAACATTAGCAGATTCCATCATGACTTGTGTTCTGAGATTAAACACTCGAAAACCACGACTATCAGAAGCATAGCCAAGAAAGATACCTTCATCACTTTTGGTGTCGAATTTCCCTTTATGTTCTCGATCTTTCAGAATATAGCACTTACTTCCAAACACCCTGAGATAGTGTAGGTTGGGTTTCCTTCCGTACCACAACTCATAAGGAGTGTTAAGGGTTTTAGACCGTAAGTACACACGGTTAATCAAGTAACATGCTGTAAAAACAGCTTCTCCCCAAAATCTTAATGGTAATTTTTTGTTATGGAGCATTACGCTGGCCATTTCCTGAATATTCCTATTTTTTCTTTCAGCAACTCCATTATCTTGACGAGTAATAGGTGGTGAGTATTGTTGAATGATTCCCAGTTCGTCACAGAATTCAAATACTTTGGTGTCTTTGAATTCAGTTCCACGATCGCTTCTAATTTTCTTTAGCTTGCGAACTTGTTCGTTCTGGATCCTTTTAACAATAATCTTGAATTCACTAAGAGTTTCATTCTTATGAGATAAGAATGCAACCCAAGTGAATCTGGTGTAATCATCTACCGTAACTAAAGCATACTTCTTACCAGCAACAGTGGGTTGTTGAATTGGTCCATAGAGATCCATATGAATTAAATCAAGTGGAGCTTTAATGAGAATATCTCGAGATGATTTGTGGTGGACCTTCGTTTGTTTACCCTTTTGACAGGCACCACATACACCTTCAATCTTTGCATTGATTTTGGGAATGCCTCTAACAAGTTCTTTGTTAATGATCTTAGTTAGAAGACGGTAATTGATGTGACCAAAACCTTCATGCCAAAGATGTGTAGATTCCACCTTAGTCAAATTGCAACGGTTACTGAACTGAGTATCGAGAAGATAACAATTGTTTTTACCACGAGTTCCTTGAAAAATTACTTTCCCGGTTTTGTCTACAATGTCACACCCGTTTGCATTGAAGACAACTCGATGGACTTTGTCACAGATTTGACTAATAGAAAGAAGATTAGCAGTCATACCTTTTACGTATACTACATCATGGATTTCTGGAACACCGGGCAGTTTGATCGTTCCCTTCTTGCTGATGTAGCAACAACTCCCATCTCCGAACGTTACAGGACCTCCTTCATAGTCAATAGACGAAACAAACCATGTGAGATCGCCTGTCATATGTCTGCTACATCCACTATCAAGAAACTATTGAAAGGGAGACGAAGATCTTAAAGCAAAGGCACTCATACTATTAGTACTTCTCTGTTTAGGGTTTCCTACTAGTTTTGTATGTCCTTTCTGAGTATCAAAAAGTTATTTAGCTTTCTTACAAAGATCACTTGCAACATTTAGGCTCCTTTAAAACGACATACAGACTTGTTGACGGTGATCGGAAGAATCACAGCACCAACATGTGCCAGGACTTTCAAGTTTGTCTGAGTGGTTCCTAGTCATATCAGTTTTCATAACAACTGGTTGTTGATTACCATCTGATTTATGACTATTCTTTAAGGAGGAACAACTGGAGTTACTCAGATTCATCAATGGACTTTTACAAGATATCAAATCCTTAAGAATTGGAATTTCTGCAACAAGACCAGAGTTGATCCGGATTTGTTCATCCAACCCTTTTTGAAGAGTAACCAGTTTATCAGACTTTTTCCTACGTTTGGTTTTTAAACCTGGTGAGGCGTCAGTTGAGACTTTATGTTCCATATAGTCAGATCGCTACAAACACAGACTTTTGAGGTCTTGAACGTGTTTGCCTGCTCTGATACCAATTGAAAAAGCGGGGGTCTAACAACACCACCCCATATTTCGCTTAGCAATCTGTGTGGACAAACTCGAATATACTTTTAAGAGAATCAACAAGACTCAATCAACTAAAAGTATATCAACGAGTTTATATCTCTCTCTTGATTTGATTTCCTCAAACAGAAACTGCGAGTACTAATCAAATACAAGGAATAACTTGGATGGTACCAAAGACCAATATCCAAGTGTCAATCAATATCAATCAACAACCGTTAGGTCGGATTCTCCAATTGATTGATCTAACGCACAACCTGTATTATTTCAATTATAAAGATAAAACAATGTAACGCGGAAATTGAAATAACACAAAAACCAGAAATTTTATTAACGAGGAAACCGCAAATGCAGAAAAACCTCGGGACCTAGTCCAGATTAAACACACACTGTATTAAGCCGCTACAGACACTAGCCTACTCCAAGCTAACTTCGGACTGGACTGTAGTTGAACCCCAATCAGTCTCCCACTGATCCAAGGTATAGTTGTACTCCCTACGCCTCTGATACCAGCAGGATACTGCGCACTTGATTCCCTTAGCTGATCTCACCCACAACTAAGAGTTGCTACGACCCAAAATCGCAGGCTTTGACAATAAACAAATCTGTCTCACACAGACAAGTCTATCAAAGGATCAATCTGTCTCCCACAGAAAAACCCTAAAGTTTTTGTTCCGTATTTTGATAATAATCAAGGTGATTAGGAATCAATTGATAATCCGGTCTTATATTCCCGAAGAACATCCTAGATTAATCAATCACCTCACAACAATCTTAATCGTATGGTAGCGAAACAAGATGTTGTGGAATCACAAACAATGAGACGAAGATGTTTGTGATTACTTTTTATATCTTTCCTATCGGAGATATCAAATCTCAAGCCAATCAATCTGATTGTACTCGTACGATAGAAGATCCAAGATCAGATCACACAACTACGATAAAAGTAGTATCGGTCTGGATTCACAATCCCAATGAAGTCTTTAAGTCGTTAACCTGGTTTTAGAAGAAGAAAACCAAAGGTTAAAGAAGAATCGACTCTAGTACGCAAACTAGTATCACACCTAAGGTGTGGGGATTAGTTTTGCATAATACAAGATGTCTCCTTTATATAGTCTTTCAAATCAGGGTTTTGCCTTGGTAACAAAGCAATCAATATTCACTGTTAGATGAAAACCTGATTTAGATTCAAGCTAATATTTCTCAACCGTTAGATCGAAAACTTAGCTTGTTATACACAAATGAACTGCACGCTTCTAGGTTTGTTAACCGTACCCAAACATGTACATTGTTGGTTCAACAATAGTGAACCAAAAGGTTAGCCATACGAGTATTTCATATCAACCATGTTCTTCTTCACCATAACTAGTTCAAATGACTCGAATGAACTAGTTAGAGAGTTGTTCAATTGCAAGGAAATCTTATGTAACTACACAAGACACAATTAAAGCAAAGATGATTTGATTCACTTGAATCGGTTCATGAAATTTTATAGACACGGTTTGCAAACTGCATTCTTTAGTCTTTTTTAAAGTTTAAGTTCAGAAATCATCTTCAGATATATAACCTTCTTAAGTTCGCACACTAGGTTCGCGTACTTAAACAACCGACAGAGTTTACAAACTCCATCAGAAAATCTCGGCAAGAGACCTTCCGCCGGTTCGCGGACTGGTACTCACGCAACTAATTTGTCACACCAGTAGAATTTCTCGGGATGAGAAGTTCAGCAGTTCGCGGAGTTGGCAACAAGCCATTCTTCCGGTTTCTCTTGATCAACAAAGTTCGAAAACTTTGGTTCAAGGAATAGGACTTATACATAAATGCGTTTCCAAAATAATGCTTATGTCCATCATTGGTTATGTAATCTAAACTATCATTTCAATCATTGAAACATTCTTAGAGGACGTTATATAGTTACTACACCATTTCTCGTCAAAGCAATTTTCAAGATGATTGAAACATATCATGACTTTCGTCACTAGGTAAAGATAAACTTGATCGAAGCGAAAAGCTTACCGACACACATTTCGAGATATAGATAGGCGAGGTATACTCGGCTCGAAATACCAAATGTGTATAATCTAAGTCTATATATATATAGCATACGACTTTTTGTCTCAAGAAGTAGGAGATAAAATAGATAGACTTTTGAGAGACAGATAAGTTCAAGTCTTCACATACCTTTTTGTCGAGAAATTCCACCGGTTCCTTGAGTAGTTCTTCTACTTGTATGATGAATCGCCATGAAGTCCTTGAGCTCAACTACACTTTCTATCCTAGTCCGAGACTTAGCTATAATAGACTAGAAATCAAGACTTGTAGTTTTGATCACTAACATTGACAAACATGCTTGAGATAGCAACACATGCGAGTTCGGCCGAGCAATGCTCTAACAGTTTGTTCAAAAAAATCAAATTTTCCCATGTTTTGATGATGAATTAATGTTAGTTGATTTCTAGGTTGACAAGATTAAACATCTATTGATCAATGAATTAACACTAATTAATCAGGGATAGATTATCCATTAAGAAAAATAGTTAGTTAAGCAGTTTTTGATTTACTTCATAATGACCCGTTTTTGTCTTCTAGTTGTATGCCTCAAATAATTAAGACAGACACCAAACTAACCATTTTTCTTCTAATATCTAAACATCTTATAAATATTGGGTGGATATATCTCCTCCAAACGAATACACTTGTGGATTTTTTTTGGAAATCTTTATAGAAACTGGGTATATCACAAAGATAAACTGCTTTTCTGGAAATGTTTACAAAATGCATTATCAACTAATTATAAACTATATGGGAAAGTAAAAGACATAAATCCATCTTGTACCATGTGTGGGAAGGAAATATAAACTACGGAACATATGTATCTCATCGCACTTATGCTAAAGTTATTTGGGAGTTAAGACCAAATTCTATTGAAAAAGCGGGGGTCTAACAACCACACCCAATATTTCGTTCGATAATCTGTATGGACTAACTCCAATATTATTCTAAGAGAATCAACTAGACAGTCAAACTCAATCAAGGAAATATATCCAAGAGTTATATCTCTCTTTCTCAATGTAATAAGCAAATCAAACAGATAGAATCCGTGAGCCTGATTATTATGAGAAAAAACTTGAACGGTACCAAAGAAAAATGTTCAAGTGTAAATCCATTTCAATCGACAACCAAAGGTCGGATTTATCAATTGATTGAATTACGCACAACCTGTGATATTTCAATTATATAAACAAATATAATGCGAAAAAGAAATAACACAGACACCAGAAGTTTTGTTAACGAGGAAACTGCAAATGCAGAAAACCCCCCGGACCTAGTCCAGATTTGCACACCACACTGTATTAAGCCGCTACAGACGCTATCCTACTACAAGTTAACTTCAAACTGGAATGTAGTTGAGCCCTAACCAAGTCTCACACCGATTAAGGTATACAGTCGCGTTCCTTATGTCTCTGAATCCCAGCAGGACTCTACGCACTTGATTTCCTTAGTTGGTCTCACCCACAACTAAGAGTTGCTATGACCCAAAGTCGAAGACTTTATAAACAAATATGTCTCACACAGAAAAGTCTATTTTGATACATAAATTCGTCTCCCACATAAATACCTATGAAGTTTTGTTCTGTTTTTTGATAAATCAAGGTGAATAGGAACCATTTGATAATCCAGTCTTATATTCCCGAAGAACAACCTAGAAATATCAATCACCTCACAGTAACTTGACTATATGGTAGTAGAACAAGTTATTGTGGAATCACAGAGAATGAGACGAAGAGCTTTGTGATTACATTTTATATCTTACCTATCAGATATAAATCTCGAGCAAATCTTAGAGAAAATAGTACTCAATACGATAGAAAAAGTAAGATCAGAACATGCAACTACATAGAAAATAATTGGGTCTGGCTTCAGAATCCCAATGAAGTCTTTAAGTCGTTAACCTATAATGGTTTTAGGAAAAACCTAGGTTAAAGGAGAATGGACTCTAGTACGCAACCATTATCACACAGGAGCTGTGGGGATTAGGTTTTTCGGTTGCTAGAGTTCTCCCTTATATAATCTTCAAATCAGGGTTTGATAGCTTTGAAACAAAGCAATCAATATTTATCATTAGATGAAAACCTGATTAAAGATTCAAGCTAAGTTTTCTTAACCACACAAATGAAATATACCTTCATTTAGATATGGGTAACCGTACCTAAACGTGTATATTGAGTGGGCTCAATAACAGTTAACCGAAGTTAGACATATGAACACTTTTGTATTAACCACATTCATCTAAAACTTCTAGATCAAATGATAACCAAATGAATCTAATTGTGTCACTCATAGAGTTGTTCAATTGTTTATATTCTCATAAAATTATACAAGACACGATTGAAACAAAATCGGATTGATTCAAAAGAATCAATTCATTAACATTTTAGCCACGGTTTGCAAAGATTGTATTCTTTAATTTATAAATGTATTTCTTCATTGGTATGAAATCATAATTAACCGATTTTAGAACTTAAACCAACTCAGTTTGCAAACGGGTACGCAAACTAGAGGTTCGGACTTTGGTCATGTCCGACAGTTCGCAAACGGGTATGCATACTGTTGTACCAGACCTAACTCAGGTGAAACCGTTCGCATACTGGTATGCAAACTTGGTTCCCGGACTTTGACAGTTAAAATCGTTCGCGCTTGGTTCCCGGGCCCGAATCATACTACAACAGTTTGCATACTGGTATGCATACTGTGATATATCCAGACAATGGTTCTTTTTTCTAAACTCCCATTTCAATCATTGAAACATCCTTAGAAGATGACAATAGCCGTCTCACACAAACTATTAGCTTATAAGTAATTTTCAAGTGATCGAATGATCAATGTGAAACATTCCGAGTCTACATCAATTGACTGTCTCACACAAATCATGTGATGTTTCAAGGCAATTTTCACATGATCATCTTTTGACTCATTATTTAGTTTCCAACAAATAAATTATTTTCAAACTAAACTCGTCAAGAATAATTATGAACGTAGTTAAAGCAAAAAACTTTGCAACACATATTTCGAGAAAGATATAAGTGAGTTAAGCTCAACTCGAAATATCAAATGTGTATAATATAAAAGTCTATATACCTATACGACTTAGTCTCATTAGGAGATAAAATAGAATAGATTTCTGAGTGATAGATAAGTTTTAGTATCCACATACCTTTTGTTGATGAAGTTCCTCCAAGATCTCCTCAGTATATCTTTGTCTTCAATCGATGAACGCCGTGAAGTCTAAAGCTCAACTACACATTCTATCCGAATCCGAGACATAGCTATAAGTAGACTAGAAATCAAGACTTATATTTTGATCACCTAAACTTGACAAACAAGCTTGAGATAGCAACGCTTGCGAGTTTGAACGAGCAGTGCTCTAACACCTATTACTTTAGAGTTCGATTTTTCTTTCAAAATAATAGATGTGTGTAAGGATTGGTTTCAAAACCCTGACAAGAAATTTTTTATAGAACTAATCTTAACTAAGATATGGTTTATATGGAAAAAAAGATGTAATAGGAGTTTTAAGGAAAAATCAAAATCTCCTCTCAACTGTCTCTTGAAATCCAAAGACATATTCAATATTAGTCTCAAAATCAACTCATAAGAAGGATCCCCAAACTTCAGTAAAGAATTACAATACCCCTTGGATAGCACCGGGAAGATATTCTCTTAAAAATAATGTGGATGCAGCATGAACCTCAGCATTTTTACCATCTAGTTTTGCACTGATCCTAAGGGATGATGCATGTAGTTTTGAAGGAGGAAGAGCAGGACCATCATCAAGTTTAGACCCTCAATAAGCAAAAGTTGTAGACATACTACAAGCAACAAACTAGGGTAAGGAGAAAAGCATCAAAGATTTCAGTATTGAAGATAACTGTAAAAATTTATTCAACTATCTAAATGGGAAGCACTCAGAAATTTCCTGGCATTGCATAGCTCTTATGAAAGAAGCAGATAAAGTAGTAAGGACTTTTTTGGGTTTCTATTTTATTCCTATGATAGGACATAGTTACAAGTTCCTTAGCTAAATTTGCAAAAACTAGGGCTGTCAATGGATGAATTCCGTAAGATATTTAGAAATCCGTATCTGATAGGTTAAGCACTATCGGAAATCCGATAATATCCTATAGGATATCAAAATCAGACATCAATTCCGATAGGCTAAGCTATCGGATATCATATATTTATCCAATTAGAACATTCTTTTATTAATTAATTTTCCATCTACTTAAAACCTGAAATGGAAAATTCGAAAAAATCAAACAGTTATCTAGATTATTCCTCTTTGTTTTGCATTTAAAAAAACCTACCAATCCTCTGCGAAAACGAAAGATATATATCCTAGAGTTTTTTCTTCCGTTTAGACGTCTCTGCTGCAACTAATTTCTTCTTACTATCATTTTTATCAATTTTTTTTCGAATTTTTTAGGGTTTGCTTTCGTCAATATACCTAGATGTTATGTATTCAGTGGTTGATCAGCGATATTGCATATGATCAGTTATTTAATTTCTGGAAAATTAGTTTCGAATTTTTGAAGATGGTCAGTTTTCAGGTTTAGATAATCATCTTCGTGGTATAAAATTTGAAGATTCTACTTGTTTTAAGTATTCTCAAATGATTTTTTTGAGGATAAGGAACGTAAAGTTTTGGTATGAAGTTGTTATGTGTTTTTGGATGGCAGTGATTTCTTACTTAGCTTTTGATTGTTTGTTTGATTTGAATATTTTTCATATTGTTTTGAATTATGGTTAAAAAATTGGATAGAGGTATAGGAGGAATAGGAGGTGGTAGACATGATTTCTTTAGAGGAGGGTTTGGTAGAGGTTTGGAGGTGATCTGTTTGCTGGAATGGGAGGTTTTGGTGTTTTTGGAAGGCATCAGAGTTTAGTGTCTAGTTTCTTTAGAGGAAGAGATCCTTTTGATAATCATTTTTTCAATCGTTCATTTGGTGGTGGTGATAACTGATAACAGCATGTTCGGTCCCTGTTTTTATCGGATATCGGATATTAATAAACAGATGGAGCCTAATCCGATTTCGATATATTAAAGAAATATCCAATAAAATGTCCGGTTCGAATCCGATATTCAATAAAACTGATAAAATCCTATAAGATCTCGAATATTTGGAAACAGATTTTGGATATCAGACTGATATTTACAGCCCTAGAAAAAACTTTAAATTTTAAATCGGGATGATAATATCACTCATATATTCACCACAAGATCTCGGTAGATAAATCCAATATCTTTTTTTTTTTTTGATTTTTTTTATGGAAACAGGGGCTTTGAAGCGCCCCTAAATTTTATTTATTCGACTACGTCATTCAAATTGAGGTTTGAAGGATTGCGTTGATCAATTACATCAACAAACGAGACAATACAGACAGTACAAGATTTACAATCGAAACTTAAAGAAACAAGATAAGAAAATCGTATTAAACTTGCAGCCCGTTGAAGGATTGGATGTCCATACAATGGTTTCAAACCATTTTGTTTCTTGATCATCAAATATATCAGATGCTTCCATAAAAGGGAAGTAATATGCCCAAATTAATTTCTTCACAAACGATCCATATCTGGTGAAGTAGATCGTTTTCAACCATAACATGCTTGACAACAATGCAAATCCACATCCACTAAAAAAACAGGATAAGAAAACAAGTCCTGATAGTATTGTGAAACCATCATACCGATTAAAAAACCATTAAAATTATTTACAAACAATTTATTTTATTGAAAGATAAATGTATACAAAGAAACAAACTCGATCTGTCCGGTAGATCTGGAAAATCAAGTTAAAACGTACGGATCAAGGATCTAAGTTTTGTTTTATAGTTTATTTATATCATAGAAAATCTCTCTCTTTCTCTCTTTATTTTCTCTCCAGAAAAAACACGAAAGCTCTAAAACACTAAGCGCCGCACTGCTCAGATCGGCTCCTTTGGAGCTTATCTGAGCAGATCAATCTTTTCTCTAACGTTATTATCTTATCCTTCTTCATCTCTGTAAGTTTAGATAGTCTTTGGTTTCATTTTTGGGGGTTTTAATCCCTCTTTGATTTCTTCTGCTATTTTCAATATGTGTTCAAGGTTTTCAAAATCTTCTTAATTAAGAATCGAGTTCTTCTATTTAGAGTTATGTTCTCAAACAACCTATGGTAGTCTTCCTCTATTCTTAATTGAATCTAGTTTTTTAGATTTAATTTTTTCTTGTTACTGTTTTTTTTCTAATTTTTGTGTTCTCTTGATTGGGTTTTTCTTGTACTGTTGTAATTTAATTTTGCAAAAGGGTTTGTTGTAAAGTGGTTCCTTGTAAAGGGTTCATTTTTTCATCAATTGCTTGTTCAAGCTCTTGTTGATTTTCAATCAAGCAGATCTCAAGATTCATATCAGAGTCCACTTCAACCTCAGGTCCTCATCAAGCTTTGGGAAGCCAACAGCAGCAGTAAAGAACATCTCTAGTCATCCTGACTCTGTTACATATTTTCACTCCAACAACAACATGTTTTCCAAAGACACAAACACAGACTCAAATTTCTAAAAAGAAACCAAGACAGATTTTGATACCGATCCAGTCCTTTCCAGACCGATTCAGCCAGATTATACCCATGGTAGATTATACTTTTTTTTATCTTTGTTACTGTTATTTTGAAAAAACAATCGACAAATGGTTGGATCTATGGATCCTTGCATACCTATGTCACCTGTTTTCCTATGAGTCTGAAAAAAACCCTGAGAAACTGTTGGATTTTTTGATCCTAACATCTCTATTCATCTTAGATTTGTTATATGGCTTGGATGTGTTACATTTGATCCAACCAAGACCGTTTAAACTTGTCCTATTACTGCTGAATTGGTTAGGAATGGTAGGAATTTGTTGTCAGATTGGGTCCTGGGACTATGGTTTTGAGTTGATTGGATGTCGATGTAGTCTGTTAGATTTTATTGTAACTGTTGGATTTTTTCGAGTCAGTCCTATAAACGCTTCTGATCTTGAATCAGACTTTTTTGATGAATACAATTGAGGCTTGCCTCTTTTCCGGAGAAAAAAAAAAATCTAAGTTCTGAAGAATTTTTTTTTTCCTTCTTTGGTTGAGAGTAGGGCTGCACATGGGACGGGACGGTACGGGTTTTTGCCTAACTCAGTACCTGTACCTCCCTATGGACGGTACCTGTACCTTGTACCTATGCAATATGGGACGGGACGGGACCTGTACCTGTTTAACTCGGTACGGGACGGAACGGTACCGGTTCTTTACCTGAAGAACATAAAAAAAAAAAAAGCAAAATACTTGAAAGTTCTAAGTTTAAAAACTTTAACTGTTAAAAACTTAAGAGTCTTAAAACCTGTAACTAGACTTCAAGTAGAAAAAAATAAACCAACGAAAAAAACAACATTTGGGCTTTGGCAATTGACCACTTTCATAAGTTTGCTGCAACAGAAAACGAACTCCATCTCCAAGCTGGACCAAGCATCATTGCATCAAGCATCCAAGACCTCTGACAATTGAACCACACCCAAGATGTCTGCAACAACAATTTATATTTCAGTTAGTGTTTTGAAGTTACTCTCATACGCACAAAGGGCAGTGAACCAAGCAACAATTAATATATCAATCAACCATTGATTCAAATAAATCATAATCAAACAAAAAAAAGTTTAAATTACCTTCCTCATCCTTAGAGTTATCATCTGGTACATAATCAGCTAAAAGATCAAGATCAATGGGTTTGCTTAACCAGCTTTGACAACAGAGCAAAGCCTCAACTGTTCTTGGAGATAAAGAACTTCGCCATGGACTAAGCACACGCTTTCCGGTGCTAAAAGCTGATTCAGAGGCAACGGAAGACACTGGCATGGATAATATATCCTTTGCCATACATGAAAGTATCTTATACCTGCTACTGTTAGCCTGCCACCAAGCCAGAATATCAAAACTAGACTTGCCTGTATTGTTCCCATCAGATTCAGACTCATCATACACTTCCATTAAGTACATATCCAACTCTGTTATTGTTGCCTCATCAGTTGATTGGTTCTGCTTGTGCCTTTTCTTTCTTGTCTGAAGAGTAGCAAGTCGACCACCATTTGGAGCGATAACTGAGTTCTCAACTACAGCACTACTAGATGAACTTGCCACCTCCTCATTAATTGAATGAAAAGACTTGTATTCTTCAAAGAGTATCTTAAAGTCCCTCTTGACCTGTCTCATAACTATATTAACCCTAACAAGGTCTTGCTCATATAAACACTGAAGAGAAAATTCTAAACCTTTTTCCTTCTCTCTTGGATCCAACAGTTGAGCAAAAAACAAGGAAGAATTCATCTTTTCATAAGCACCCCAATAAAAATTGTACTTCCTAAACATAATATCAGCCATACGAGCAATAAATGGATCATTAGTTGCATTATCTCTAAACTCAACTAACTGTTCATGGATGAGTACTACTTCCCACAAGAAACCAGGAGATGTAACAGTTGTGGAGGCAGAAAATTTAACAGTAGCATCAAAAAATATCTTTAAGCATTTCAGAAGACCTCTAGCATATTTCCAATCCTCTTCATATGGAGCATGTTGACGAGGTTTTTTGTTCTTGTTGTTGGTCTTTTTCTTCCCCTTTTTATTACAATCCTCCTCAACTTCCCCCTCAGATTCAGAACTAGAGTAATCCTCAAAAGCATTATCAATTTCCATGTCATAATTATCAGTATCAGGTATAGCATTTTTCCTTGATTCTTCAAATATGTACATCTGTCTAAAGTCCCTATCATGCTTTTCTAACCTTTTGAAAACCTTTTCATACTTTTCAGCAGCTTCTAACATTAAATAAGTACTATTCCATCTACTTTTCACATCCAAGATCAAACCTTGCTTATATTCAATTTTTTCTAATTCACAACAATATTTAAACTTATTCAACCTAGCAGGAGATCTAGTTACATATTTGATAACTGACCTGATCCTACATATCGACTTATTGTAGAGTCTTACTGCATCTTTTGTCACAATGGCAAGAACATGAGCTGCACATCTGACCTAATAAAAGTAAAGTGAACAAATCAGAAATGAAATGTACACATACATTGAAAAGAACACATGCATTGAAAAGTTACAGATATACATGCAAATATTAGAATTTAGAAATGAACAAATCAAAAAAACTAACTTACGTGCAAATATTCGGCTCTAACTGGAGCTGAAGTCCAACCAATCACACTTTGCTTCAAATATTCAATGGCCTTCGTATTAGCACTAGCGTTGTCTAGAGTAACCCCAAACACATCCTCAAGACCCCAATCCAATAAACATCTTTCCAACATTTGACCAATATCACTGCCTGTGTGACCTTCAATTTGACAAAACAAGATGATTCTCTTTTGTAACTTCCAATTTTGATCAATAAAATGAACAGTTACACAGATGTAGTTATAATTGTTAGGTGAAGTCCATGTGTCAGTTGTCAAGGACACCCTCATTTTGGAAGCTGCAAAGTAACGTTTCAAACTAAATTTCTCATCAACATAGAGTTGTAACAAATCCCTATAAATGGTCATACGACTCGGCATTTTGAATCTAGGCTCCAACATTAGCGAATAGGCCCTAAACCCTTCACCTTCAACAATTCTGAATGGCTTCTCATCAACAATGATAAACACAACAAGAGCCCTTCTGCACGCTTCTTGACTGAAATTAGTTGCAATCAACTTACTATCCTCACCTGGCCTTTGGGGTTCAAACATCAATAACTGTTGTCCTCCCACCTTCTTCTTATTAGGATTCTTGGTGCAATGCCTCAAGTGTTTCCATAACCCAGACGTACCATTCTTTTGACTACCGGATTTCAATTTCTTGTTACAATGCTTACATTGTGCCCATTCCCCATCTAATTTTATAAAATCCTTCCAAGCTTTTGAACTGGATTTCGGCTTCGCGGCTACATCAACAGCAGGAGTTATAGCTTCATTTGGATCTTCTTGTGTAGCTTGCTGAACACTAACAGAAAGTGAAGGTACAGATGTAGGGTGAAATGAGGAACCAACTTCAGTTCCAGCACTTTGAGTTGTATTTGCATCCATCTGAAATGAAAAAACAAGTTAAAGTGTTAAACTTAGAGCTCATCCATCTGAAATATATACAATGAATATCTATGAAAGTATAATAGGGCCATCCTATCCATACATGCAACAAATAAGAAGGTACACCAGATTATGAGTGACAAATGTTATAGTTAATTGATATTTTCACCAGTGTAACTCAGTAGAATGGTAACTCATTTATCTCCATATCAATCAGACTAGATTATTGCAAATTCATCTGTTCCATCCCCAAAACTGATCAAATCAAAGCAAAAAGAATAACCACAGTTGGTATTACTCCATAGTCCATGGACTCTCTCTTAAAATCACCATACCTTACTCAAAATCAAATCCAGAAAAAAAATGATACAAACCCTAACCATATATTGAAGAACAACTGAAAATCAAATCCAAGTTAAAATAAAACCCTAGCTAAATTCAGAATCAGAAAATCAAATCGAATACCTGATGTGTGTATCAACTGATGAACAAACTGATGATCAGTTCTTCCAAGTTCCAACCCTAAAATCGAAAAAAAATAATCATATTAGAACAAAAAATCTTAAATCGATCAACAAATTGAAATCCTAAAATCGATTTTGAAACCCTAAGATCCTAATACAGATGATGAACAAACCCTAAAATCGATTTATAAAATACTTACAAGTAAATCGATACTGAACTCCTTAATCCTTATACAGATGATGATGGCTTACTGGTTACTGCTAGTGACTTCGACGATGGCCTCTTCTCTTATCTTCTCTGAGAGGAAAATTAAAATCTGAGAGAGGGTCAGAGGGAAGAAGAAGAAGGAAATGAGGAGAATCCGAGAATACGATAGAGAAACTGAGAAAGGATGAAGCTGAAACTGAAAGGGTATAACCCCTACTATCAACGGCCAGGATTTAATCCTAATATCAACGGATATAGATCCTCGGTACTACGGGACGGGACGGGACGGGATTAGCCTAGAACCGTTACTTGTACCTATTCTAGGCACGGTACCAGTTTTTGGTACTTGTACCTGTCCCATCTAACTGCGGTTCCGGGACGGTACCGGTACGGTTCTTGTGGTTCCAGTACGGTTCCATGGGACGGGACAGTTCCTGTGCAGCCCTAGTTGAGAGAGAAAAAGGGAGAGAAAAAACAGTAGATACATCTAATATCAAAACGGTCTCTAACCACCCCATATTAGATGGCTTCACTAGTGCCGTAATTTAAACTCAACTTGAATCTTAGTTTTTCTTTAATGCAATCATAATATCTTATTCACAAAAAGAGAAAAGAAACCTAACCCAAAATTTACAATTACCAGTAAAATATGTGCCCATGATCCAAAATTTGGGAAGTGAAAATAAGAAGAAGACGACGTCTAAAAACAAACATTCGGTGAATACATGTACCATATCTGCCTCCCCCAAACTCGATGATATCTTCAATAATTCATATACCCAATTTACCCAATCAATCACTTCTCATTTCAATTTTACATTTCACACTAAAAATCGATGGCAACTTCTACCACAGAGGATCAGAATCAGAATCAGAGCAAAGTGGTATGTGTAACTGGAGCCAATGGGTTCATAGGATCATGGCTAGTTCATTCATTACTCAATAAAGGTTACACAATCCATGCCACCATCTTCCCTGGCACTGATGCTTCCCACCTCGCCACCACCACCACCACCAACCCAAGCGGTGGTGTAAAGATATTTGAATTAGATATTCAAAACACAAATGATATCCATAATGCAATTAAAGGTTGTGAAGGTGTATTCCATGTTGCATCACCTTGTACTCTTGAAACACCTAAAGATCCAAATTCGGAATTGTTAGTCCCAGCACTGAAAGGTACTCTTAATGTTCTTGAAGCTGCTGCTAAGTATAAAGTGAAAAGAGTTGTTCTTACTTCTTCTATATCTGCACTTGTTCCTAACCCATCTTGGTCTAATTCTGTTCCTGTTGATGAGAACTCTTGGACTGATCTTGATTACTGCAGATCACGTCAGGTACATTCAAATCTCTTAACAATTTTGTACTTTGATCTTGCATTTTACCCATGTTTTGACTGCGAATGTCACGTATAAATTCGGGTGTGAGTGTGCCGTGTCTGACACTGGGGGGCGCTTAAAATTACACATTCTAGTACTGGGCATGGATATAGAACAAAATTGATAGACCATGGAGAAGAAAAATCAAATGATCGCTACAGGAAATTAGGAGTAGCATGGTTTTAGTGTGTACAGTATCCCTACAATTGATGGATTAATGGCAATTTAGAAGTTTAAATAAGTCGCCGCATTTAGTTTTTTCTTGGTCTTTTGTGTAACCACATGTACAGCATTTTGGAGATTTTCCCTGTCCACCAATAGCAGTATCATTAAGGGTAGACATGGCGGACGGCATTTTGAGGAAAAAGTTAATGCAGTATCTTATTTCACTAATGAGCTGTAATCTTTTCTGGGTTAATTTGTGTTATTTCTAGTTGACAGTTGATAGCTAAACCAAACATGTTTCATTCTTAACCATGTAATAAACATTACTCGTATTGTCACTGCATCTCGTTTGTCTATTTTCTCTCTTAGACATGACTGAAAAATTGTCCCTACCAGAGAAAGCCATCATCTTAGAGGGATCTTAATTGGTACCTTATTATTTGGAACAGAAGTGGTATCCAATATCCAAAACGCAGGCAGAGAAAGAGGCATGGAAAAGGGCTGAAGAGTCCGGAGTGGACTTTGTGACCATCCTTCCATCCACATGCTTGGGTCCTCTCCTTCAGCCTTCTCTGAATGCCAGCTGTGCAGTGCTAAAACAGCTGTTAGAGGGGTCAAAGGATACACAGGAATATCATTGGCTAGGAGTAGTGCATGTGAAGGATGTAGCCAATGCCCAGGTGCTACTCTATGAAACCCCATCAGCTTCTGGGAGGTATCTTTGCACTAATGGCATCTATCAATTTAAGGACTTTGCGCAGGTTGTCTCCAAACTGTATCCGGAGTTCCCCGTTCACAGGTACACCACTATCATCTAATGCTTGCATTCTTGGTTCTTCAATTATCAATTTTCTTAGAAGCTTCAGCTTTCATGACAAGACCAATCAGGACAACCCGAAAACTACACAACAAACAAAGATCATTAAGGACCTGAATGTGAAATAGATTAGATTCATTTCGGCAAATGATATTAACTTGCTATTCTGGGAAGAAAAAAAGCACTGTATTGCATTATAGTACTTTCAGGTTGCCCTTACAGAAACATCATACTGCTCGGTTGTTGTTTGTATAAGAGCCAACATGTCTTTTTCATCATGCAAGTCTTACACCAGTTATGTTAGATGGACGTCTAAGACTCCAGAAGATTGGAGAGTAGAAGTCAGTTGAGCTATGGATGTCTTTGCCTCTCTTCTCATAACGCGTGCCCATGGTGCTAATTAGATTCTTCTGAAAATACGCAGTTGAAATAACTTAACAAGCTGTTACATAATTTGTCAATTCTGTTATGTTAACGGATGTAAGGCTTAAGTGCTTAACAAGAATTGGGTATGATTGGATAGAAGTTTCTTTATTTTTGGTTACTGCATAATGTCTTCAAGTTGCCAATTCTAGCGTACAGAATGGTTTCAGTGCCACTCTCCAGTGTTTTGTTTATTACCCAACAAACTAAACGTGATTCATTTTCTGAAGAATTTTCTCCGTTCTATATATATTATTTTACTGCAAAAGAATAAACTATTATGTTTCCGCTTCTCAGTTTTGCCTTTTGGTTGATTCAATAATAGGTTTGAGGAGGAAACCCAACCTGGTTTAGTGGATTGCAAAAATGCTGCAAAGAAGCTGCTAGACCTGGGACTGAAATTTACACCAATTGAAGATGCCATCCGTGATTCTCTGGAGAGCCTTCAAGCAAAGGACTTCCTGGACAAAAAGGAACGACCAAACCCCGCGCCTTAAATATCTCCAACACCAGGCCCGGCTCTCTGAAGCCTGGCAACCTGGGTCTAGCCCAGGGTAGCAAATAAAGTGAAACTATCATCTTCTTTTTTTGAAAACAACCAGATATATTACTGCAAAGAAGACTAATCTGTAGATTCAGACTCATGTGGAGTCGACTCTGATTGAGTCGTCCGTCTGATCACTGAATCTGTGTGATTAGTTTCTTCATGAAAAGTTACATAATTGGAGTTCATATTACAGATCTCTTGAGCTTTGACAGTGTCAAAAGCTATTGAAGGAATTAAAAACAAAGGAACTTCAGTAAAACTAGTAAGCTGTTGAGAAGAATTCCTTTCTTTTTTTGCTAGCAAGTCTGTTGCTTTGTTAGCTCTTCTATCCACAAAATGAAATCCCCCAAAAGAAGTTAGTTTGTCTGCCAACCTCTTAACTTCATCTAGAATTGCTACGCATTGCCATTTGATTGAGTTATGTGTGCCTTGTAAGTACTTGATAGTATTTTGATTATCTCCTTCTATGACCAGATTCTGCAGTTTGTTTGTGATGGCCCATTGTGTAGTCTGCAGCAAAGCTACAACTTCCGCTTCTTCTGCAGATTCAATCCTGCAGCTACACATTCCTGGTCCCTTGAAGGTACTTGGCCAACTGCGCAAAATGAAACCACAACCTGCATTAGTTTTAGCAGATATCCACGAAGCGTCGCAGTTTAATTTGTAAAAGTTTCTCATTGGGAATGTCCAATAAGGCTGAGATTGTGGCCTGATGTTGTTATGAACTGATAATGAGGAAAGTGTATGTGGATGCCAATATTCATAGTGTCGTAAAATGTCAAGAGCTAATTTTTCCGGTGTTCTGCTTTTGTTTTCAAACACTCTAAGGCACCGTTCTTTCCAAATAAACCAACATTTGGTTGCTGCTATGCCATGGATATGGAGTTCAGGCCTCCTTTCATCCATTCATTGTACATGTCTAAGAATGAAGTATTAATAGAGGAATGGTTCAAAATTACTCCCTGTGACGGCATTGGATGTAGCTTCCATACAGAATTTCATAATCACATTCAAAAAATAAATGAAAGGTTGATTCTTCTTGTTGCTGACAGAAGACACATTTTCTCTCCTCATCTTGAAACCTTAGCTTTTGTTTTGTAGGTAATGTATCTTGTAAACACTTCCAAGTAAAAAGTTTGATTCTTTGTGATGTGTTCATGCTCCATAATTATTTCCAAAATTTTCTTGTTCTATTTGAGGTTGAGTCAGATAAATTTTGAAGCTTGGCGTACAGAGATTTCACAGTGAATTCTCCATTGTTGGTGAAATCCATCTTATTTTATCCTTTTTCAATCTTCCCGCCTCAGTTAAGAATAGCTTAATATTCAAGCTTTCCTTGACTAGTATTGTGTCAAACATAAAGTTCAACAAAGTGATATTCCACTTCTTTATTTCACAGACAATTAACTGTGATACAAGTGTTATATTTTGGTTACCATATGGAACTGAGTTCGCAAGAATCTCTTCCCTATTAGGTAGCCATTTATCTTCCCATATATTTATGGAGGTACCATCACCAACTTCCCATATGCTATATTTGTGTTCAAGTCCTGCAGTATGCATTTCCACACCCAAGAAGCTTGTGATTTCTTCTTGGAGTGAAGTGCTCCTGTTTTTTTAAAGTATTTTCCTTTCAAAATTTGAGCCCATAAGTCATCAGGATGACTTACCAGTCTCCAAGCAATTCTGCTTATCATTGCTTGGTTAACCTTATTTGCTTCTTTGAAACCTAGCTAACATTAAACATACTTAAGTTTAAGATAATAAGCAAATATAGTGTATGTCTTACATAAGGTGTTTTATGTCTTTCCAATCCAATTAATTCACTTCTTTTTAAAAAAAAAATTGGGTTAAAGCCCAAAGGTTATATTAAAGTTTAAAGTTTAAACCTCAAAGAGGTCTACTACCTATAAGCCCAGATAGCTAGGAAGAGAAAAAAAATAAAGATCTCCCGTTCCAATGATGATATTAAAAATTCAGTTCTTATCTTACTATAAAGTAAACTAGTAAATATTATTCAGATGCCCACTGCGTATAAGTCATTACGATATATCAGGAAAACATAAAAAAAAGAACCTGAAATTACGTGAGCATATCATGACTTAAAATAGTGTTGGACAAGCAAAGACCAACGCTTTGAAGAACACGATAAGGCTAATAGTAAGTGTACCTTTGATGATGGCGCTCCCCTTGATACGTGCTTCAATAAAATCTTGACTTGCAAATTTTTGAGTTGAGATTTTAATTTTGATGAACAAATTTCTTGAATGCTCGAGATGCCAATGCTTTCGTGAAAAAGTATGCTAGTCGATGTAATCTTCTTTGGTGTTTCATAAGTTGTATTGCTTGCAATAATAATGTTCTTCAGTCTTCCTGCTTCTTTGAACACATTGAGGAACTATGCTATGGATTGCTAACTTTTCGGATATGATTTCAAAAGTTTTTTATATAGTTTCTTTAACAAAGTGCCAAGATACGAATACATTACTATAAGTGAATAAAAACTGTATTAGTGACTAAACTTTAGTAGTTCAGAAGGACATCCAAATTCCTAAAATATGGTTATGTTAATTTGATCTAGTCAAGTATGGGCATCCACTAAATAATCGAATTTATACAACTTTGGATGACCACCAAGTTGAATAAATTTCCTTGTTAAAACCTTGCTAATAATAACCAATGGAAAAAAAATAGACGAAGGAGAAAAAGTAAAATATCAACATTTTGAATGAAAAATCAATGTCATGTCTCGCTAAAACCGTGTCAATAAAACCATGTGGGACGAAACCTGAAACGAAGGAAAACAAGTACAAATTTTCACGTATTTATAAATGCTAACTCAACTGTATAATTATTATAGAAAACAAGCATCAAAACAGAATGTGTAGTATATTTGATAGACAAGTTCTATGCGAGCATAATTTTGAAACTTCAGACCATTCTGCAGTTTCAAAATTATACCAGACGTAAGGATTAAGTGTAGAAAATGATCATTTTAGAGCATAAAAATCTCAACTCATTTAAGAATTATCATATTTCTATAATTGCGCATTGACCAAAACCAACCAGTAATTTTCATGCTTGGAAATTTTAAGGTGTTAAGTCTCAGATCTGAAATTGCGTCAATCGAGAAATTAATCCAATCTTATTTGGATTGTATCTTTTAACCAATCACACGAGTCGATATTTCTCTGCAGAGGAGTTCAATAACAACCTATTATTTCAGTAGCTACTGTAAATCAATATCCGACAATCATTAGCTTGCTATGATCCCACAAAATGCTCTAGTGCATGTGTACTTTGAAAAATTCAATGAATTACTAGTTCCAGTGTCCACGTCGTTAAAATCTCCCGATCTTCAGAGGAGGTTATAATAATTTAGAGAATGTGAATCGTGCTTTAATAGGCTTTATAAGAGCACTCTATGTAGCTTTTCTAAAATCCTATAAGCTTGCTGGATTTTCCTCTTCTAAGAATCAAAAGCTTATGTAAATGCAAAATGAGACAATTCACACCAATCATATAATTGTAGCCTTTATTAATTTGATCATCACGGGAGAGAAATGATATAAATTTTAAGTTAAATAACATCAACTTCGAGTAACATATAGTCCCCCTGATTACATGATTTTTTATTTTATCTCATATACGAAAACTTCAAGTTTAGTAACATATTATTTGATTAATTCGAAGAAATTACTTCAAGGGTAATCTATGGATTTTAACAACATCAGGTTGTACCACACATGCTAACTCCAAGGGTCATACAAAAAATTATTTCCTTTAATATAAAAATTATTTGTAGTGCTCTCCACATACACATTTATCACCAATCATAGATTATTTTAAAAATAAAGATCTCATGGTTACATCCACTAACCACAAAAATTTTCTTCTGATTTTAATTTTCCATGAGCGGATAATTCAACCGTTCGTGGGCTCTGATGGCAACTTAGACATGGATCTGTAAGGTCGCTGCTAATTTTTGAGATTTGTTATCGATGTAATCGAAGTTGGATTTTATAATGGAAGATTTGCTTTTGAGGATTCACAGAAAAAAAAGATTTGGATTACCAAAGAAATTTCGGCGGATTCAAATTAAAGGGTTTCCTTTTGATTCGCTTTAGAAGATTAATCTCTTTTTCGGCTGCTTCTGATCTTTTCCTTCATCAGTCAGGTTGGTTTTCTGCATCGATTTTCAAGCTGGGTTATTTTTTAATTAGGGTTTGCAGAAGTTTAAGCAAATAACTTGGTAAAAGAGTCTTTCTCTAATCCTTTATGACATCTGTAAGAATTGCAATGAAATTTCATCCATGCATAGTTTTCTTTCACGGTTTTTCAAGCGTTTCTCTGATTATCCTTTGTTAGCAGACGTTGATTCATTATGATTTCATTTTCACCTTTTTATTCCACCTTCTATGTTTATTATTCAATTTATCCCATATCTAGTCCTATAAATACCTTGAAATATGAAACTTTGTTTTACCATTGTTGTGCTTCTCTGATCAGAACTATAAACCTTCCCTTTCAAATTTCAATACCTATTTTCTTTCAATACCTTGTAGCATATCTGCTGTTTCTTGTATCACTATTATGCAGTTTGGCATGGTGATGTTTCTCAGTTAACTCAACAACTTCAACAATCCCTGAATCTGAGTAATGGGAGGCAGTTTAACCTTAATGAAGTTATCCCAAATAGATTTCAAAACACTCACCTGCTTTGGACAAGCTGTCTGATTGGAGTTTTCACTGAACCAATAGAAAGAAATTGTTGGGATGTGAAAAATGCTTTGTTATATCAATGGGAGATTCAGGGGGGAATTTCAGTTAGGAAAGCTAGTGATTGGGTTTACATTATTAGGTTTCAACATGATCATGAAATGCACAGAGTTCTAAATTTAGCTACTAGAAGAGTATTTGGGGATCTTTTCAGTATCAAAAAGTGGGAAGCTTCTGATAATCTAAGAGATTGGCTTCCTACATAGGAGTTATTCTTCATAACTGTCAAAAATCTGACTCCATCACAAGTTACTAGTGATAATATTAGAAGGTATCGTGCTTGCATGGGAGAGATTCTTTCTTTCTCCTATCCAGTAAGACATTCTAATGGAAGTATCTCTATCACTGTGAGAGATAGCATTAGATTCAGACAAAGGATTAAGTTTAGTGTAAAAGAAGAAAATCAAATGGGTTTGGTTAACACTGTGCTTTTTCAATTTCACAATTTTCCTTTCAACTTATGTGATTTTTGTGAATTGATTGGTCACAAGACTCAAGACTGCATGCACTTTCACATGGCTCAACACCAAGATGAACTCCAACAAGCTCAAGCAAATGCGGCTCTAATTGCTATGCAGCAACAAGTGATCAACCAGCAAGAACTGATGCAACCAATGATGGTGCAGGAGGTTATGGAGTTTTCAGAAGCCAGCCTTCCTAGCTCTAATGCTGACCAAGCCGCATCTGAGGTAACTTGCAATGACTATCTTAACCAGCTAGATAAGGAAAACTTTAGTCCTCCTAAATATTTCCACTAACATCATTTGGATCCTATTGCTACTGTTGGTTCATGGGTAAATGGTTCTGAAAAACATATAATGGATAATAATGCTCAAAGGGACACTTATACGTCGAAGGATATGGAAAAAAGAGACGGACCTTGTAACCCTTTTTTCTGTGATAATGGCATGTGGGGTGAAGCTTCATAATCTCAACAAGGTAGCAATTTGAACGAGTCTGCCTATGCTAAAAATTGGGTTGTGATGCATAATTTCTTTCACTGGGATAACCCACTTCCATCCCCTAAGAAACCAAGGCTTGCAGATATAGATTTAAACTTATCTCTGAGGATTGGCAGACAGGCAGAAACAAGAGAAGTTGAGGTTATTAAGCGCTAGGTCTTTCAAGGAATTTCCTCACAAATGGTTTAAAGGTGAATCCTTGGCCAACACTGTTGCTAGGTCAAAGGAAGACCAGGGTGACAACAGTAAAGAAAAATCCAACTAAGGACAAATCTCAAGGAAAGCAACTGACTTGAATATCAGTCATTTCATGTATAAAACCATCAGAGCCTATGGGCTCTTTTTTCTGTTTTTTTTGTCTTAAGCCTTTTTCTTTTGGCTTTCTATTAGCTGCTCCCTGCTGTTGTATTTTTAGTTTTTGTTAAGTTGTTGTAATTCTGACAGTGCTGTTTGGATTTATCTCCTCTTAGCTTTCCTTTATTAGTTCTTTTATGCACCTACACTGTAATTTATTTTCCTTACTGTGTTGTTGTATTTCTGCTTTATTAGTCTCAACTGTCTGTTTATATTCTGTTTTAAAGTGTTATAATTCGTCTTTCTTCTTTGGTTCGGTTCTCAGTTTTGTTGTAATTCGTTGCTGGGCTGTTGTTTTTACTCCTTTTTGTGTCAGTTTCTAAGCCCTTTTCATTCTTTCTTGTCCCAGCCTTTTGTGCATCTTCATTCTTAACCCGACTGATTGTTCAAGATTTTTGACTCTTTGGTGCATAACTTTCCATTAGTCTTGTCAGTCTAATATGATTTCAGCAAACTATCCTTGTAGTCACCTCTACTCTTTAAGTCTTAGTAAAGGTGGTTTTTTCTTTTAAGCTTTTCTTCTTCTGGCATTTCCCTTTAATTAGTATTGTCTTTCTCAATCTTTTTCATAATGAAAATTTTATCTTGGAATGTCCAAGGTATTGGGACTCCAATCACCAAGGATCATTTAAACCACCTTTGCCATTTGCACAAACCAGATATCATTTTCTTATCCGAAACGAAGGCCCCATTCGACAAAATGGACCTTTTTTTGGAAAAATCTGAATTTCATGATTGGTTTATAGTTCCTTCGGTGGATATCGCTAAGGAGTTAGCAATAGCTTGGCACAATAATGTAGAATTGAAATTAATCTCATCTCATCTAAATGTCTGTCATTTTGAAATGTTAATTGGTGACAAAGAAATAGAAATTACTTGCGTTTACGGTGCAGTGGAAGCATATGAGAAAATAGCACAATGGTCATATATGTCATATCTTGCCAAACAAATTTAAAAGCCTTGGGTTCTAATTGGAGATCTGAATATCATTCTGGATCCGGAATAAAAACAAGGCGGCAACACTTCGAGCTCTAACAACAAGGCTTTTGTTACTCAAGTTATCGACTCTTTGGGTCTCCAAGATGTGGGATATGAAGGAGCACCATTTACTTGGTCAAATAACAGAAGCGGGGATGTTAATATTTGCGAAAGGATTGATAGAGCTTTAATTTCTTGCCAGTGGATTCAGATTTTCCATAACACAAAGGTAAGTCACCTAACAAGAGTCGGTTCTGACCATACCCCTATACTTTTTTACTCCAATCCGGAAACAAAAAGACTTAGCAAACCATTTAGATGCCTCAGATCCTGGCTTACGCACCCTACATTATCAACAGTAGTGACAACGTCTTGGAACCTCCACTCCTCAAAATCTCATGACAGGAACTTAGACTCTAGCCTAAAATCGCTCTCCTCGGACCTAGCTCAATGGAATTCCAATGTTTTCGGCGATATTCATAAAAATATTAAAACTCTTAATAACAAAATAGAAAATATCCACAAATCCGGGAACTTCTCTTCTAAAATTGATACTCTCAAGAACCTCCAAGATGAACTGGGGAAATGGTACAAGATCAAAAATGATTATTACCATCAACTATTTAGGGATAAGTTTTTTAAAGAGTATGATCAAAACACCGAATATTTACATGCTTCTTCCTCTAATAGAAAAAGGATCAATGCTATTCACTCTCTTAGAGAACCTTTTGGTCTTTGGATATTCAGAGCGAGACCAAATCAATGCTTTATTGATCAATCATTTCACCCAAATTGGAACTTCTCAAATGGGTAACTACAATGTCGGCCTCTCAGAAATAATCCAACCTTGTATCTCAGATTCATAAAATTCTTCTCTAACCCAAATTCTATCCAAAGAAGAAATTTGGTCCACTCTTTCGAAAATGAATCCTTGGGGATCTCGTGGACCTGACGGATTTCAACCGGGTTTTCTTAAAGCCAACTGGGAAATCTTGGGGTCAGATATTACAAACACCATTCAGGATTTGTTTAGAACAGGGACTTTGACACAAGATTTCAACCATTCTTTTATTACTCTTATCCCAAAAATATCAACACCTCAAACCCCAGCGGATTTCAGACCGATCAGCCTCGGCAGCACGATTTATAAACTTATTTCCAACATCTTAGCCAGTAGATTAAAACCCTTATTAAATAGGATAATTTCACCCAATCAATCGGCTTTTCTTCCAGGGAGCCAAATTACAGACAACATTATCATAGCCCATGAATTGATTCATTCTATGAAAACTTCCAAAAAGAAGAATGGGTTTTTTGCTCTTAAGTTAGATCTCTCCAAAGCTTTTGATAGAGTTGAATGGCCTTTTATTAAAAAAGCTTTATCCTCATTTGGCTTCAGTGATGTCTGGGTTAATCTCATATTTAAATGCATCTCCACTACCTCTTTTGCTATCCTTCTAAAACGGATCCCCAAGCCCAACCTTTTCCAATTCAATGGGTCTAAGACAAGATGGTCCTTTATCCCCTTATCTTTTCTTAATTTGCATGGAGATCCTCTCAAGACTCCTTGAAAAAGCAACGAGAGAAAATAAAATCTCGGGGCTTCAAATAAATAAACACGCCCCTACCATATCTCATCTCTTCTTCGCCGATGATTGTTTCCTTTTCACCAAAGCGGACCTGGGAGAAGCAAAAAACTTATTGGATATCTTATCTAAACTTGGGGAAATCACAGGCCAAATGATTAATCTTCAAAAATCGGGAACTTATTTTATCCCCAAAATTCATCCCAAAATGTGAAAATAGTAGCAAAAATCCTTAAAGTCCATCTGATGACCAAAAAAGATAGGTATCTAGGAACTCCTCTCTTCTTTGATAAAAACATGAAGGAGAATTTTGAACCGCTCCTTCAAAAATATTATAACACCTTACAAGGCTGGAAACCAAAGGTGCTATCTCAAGCGGGCAGAACAGTATTAATTCAATCCATTCTTCAATCTTACCCGACATATCAGATGCAAATGTTAGCTCTTCCTAAAGAAACCTTGGATAAATTAGATAAAATCCAGAGGGATTTTTGGTGGAAGAAAGATAGGTCAAAAGGTAAAGGTGGTTATATAAAGGCGTGGAAAGGCATGCGCAAGCCAAAAACACAAGGGGGGTTGGGAATTTAAAATCCTCATAATTTCAATGTAGCCCTTCTAACAAAGCTAGCCAGCATATTATTGATGGAAAAAGATCAACTATGGGTTAAACTTCTAGAAGAAAAATATTTCTATAATTCCAATCCTTTCGATCCTACGAGAAACTATGATATGTCATGGATTTGGACAAGCATTCAGAAAGGTATAAATATCATTAAAGGCATTATATTTGGCAAGTGAAAAATGGATCTAATACGAAGATTTGGGAGGACAATTGGATTCCCAACACGGACAGATTAAATAAACCAAGGGAAAGAGATGATAACTTGCCGCAAAAGGTTCAAGAGTTAATCAACAATGAAGGTCAGTGGGACACAGAAAAGCTAGATGATTTATTCTCTCCAGATATAAAAGAAAAAATTCTAGCTATTACCCCAAATAAAGAAGATTGTGACAAGATAAAATGGGCTCACCACCAATCAGAAGATTTCTCGGCAAAAAATATATACAACTTTCTCATAAATCGTACTTCGGAAAATGAGAATAATATTGAATTCCCGTGGAAAAAACTATGGAAGTTGCAGACTCTACCTCGGATCAGGCTGTTTATTTGGAAATTAATCCAGAAAGCTTTACCGACCTCGAGTAGACTAGCTGCTCATAACCCAGAGGTTTCCCTAGAGTGTCAAATGTGCAATAACCAAGCTATGGAAACGGAAAATCATATTTTTAGAACTTTCCCTTTTGCAAGAGAAGTTTGGTTTGGTTGCTCCTTGGAAGCGGTCAATTCGCGAGTTAACACAGATGTGATTAACAAGTGGGTTGAATTTTGGATCGACGATCAAAATTTCTCGAAATTTAGTGAACAAATTGCAATCATTCTTTGGTTCATATGGAAATATAGATGCGAGGTTGTTTTCAGGAAAACCATTCCGGATCCCTCCTACTTAATTCAGCAGATAAAAAATCTCATCCAGTCTTCAGTTATCAAGGAAGAGACAAAACCTCAAGGCAACCGAAAAACGAAGATTACTAATCATGTGTGGAACAACATCAGGTCAGACTGGATAATTTTTATCGATGCGTCCTTTAAAAAAGAAAACCTTTCCATGGGATATGCCTTCATTCTATACTCGGCAGACCAAGAAGCTTTCTTACATATTTCAGCTGGCTCTGATTGGGCTTCCTCGGCATTACATGCTGAAGCAAAAGCACTAGTAAATGCATTAAAGTGGCTAAAAAATAATATTCTTTCTAGCGTCTGTATAGTCACAGACTGTAAACTCCTTGAGGATTCTATCACCAAACAAGGTACAAAAGCTTCATGGGTTGCGGAGAATACTATAAAAGAAGCAATTTACTTGTTGGACAATCTTCCTCAAGCGCATGTTAAATTTATAAACATGGACTACAATGTTGCATCGGACTCAGTGGCTAAAGAAGCAAGGATCAAAAGACTTCATCATATGTCATCACACTTGTGCCAACGAGTGCGAAAAGAAAGTATTATTTCTAATATTTTTGATGAAAATGAAATTGTAGGTCTTCTGTATTACATTGCTTAGTTAATATATTAACCTTTTCCATCAAAAAAAAAAATAATCTTCAATCGAATGAAATCATGGACACTTTCTTTATCAAAATAAATCTAAGTTACTTTAAGGACTAATGATATTCACTGACAAGGGATGCGCACCTACTCGCCTTTAGTTTCGTGGGGTGTTCCAACTATAAGTGGAATGAAATCAAATTTTCTAGATTATTACCACGAAATAAATAAATCAAAATTGCTCAATATCACCCAAGAATGCAACAATTTCTTGTTTCATTGGTATTTGCAATTGTTATAACGATATTTCATCCTTTTAGGGTCGTAAGAGAAAAAAAATTATTTTTAAGAATATAAAGATATCATTGTTGTTATTTTATTTTTGAAGAAAATCCACTTTGTTGTTTGATGGATGGCTTCTTGAAAGGAATAGAACTGATGGTTCATTATGAATGATTTCTCATAAGAAATGCAACCAACCATTGAAGAAAACCATATATAATGATAAAGGTTACTTTGTTTTAAATGATCTGTGCGATTCGTTCAGATTTGATGAAGGAATCACACTATAATATTGATAAAAAAAATTAGAAAATATGTCAATCTATTTTTTTCATCTTGTAGAAACGATGGATAAAAACCAATATCAATGGTTTGTATATTTTACAAAAAGTTAATCGACCAAAAACAAGTCGTTTTATTCATCGCATATGGAAAATCTATTTTTGGTCAAAAGATGGTTTCTTGTAAATAAATCGAAACCATAAACATAAATTGCACGATCTCCATCCAATGAACAAAGGTATCGAACTTACTTGGTCTTACATGCATGTGATAGTTATCGTAAAAGGTAATCAAGTCCGCAATGACACCAAATTTTGGTGATTATAATTTCTTTTAGTGGTATGTAAACCATAAAACATCATCTTTCGACTATTTTTTTTTCTTTTACTAGAAAAGAAATCAGAGAAGAAATGAGAATCAAACTTATCGTCGAAGTTGATTACCCGCTGCGTATAATAATTAATCAAAAAATCAATCGCATCATATTGAAGAAAAAAACTATTGGAAATTTACTGTCTAGTATGGAAAACACATGTTTCTGCCTCCGACGTATATCACAGTAATGATATTTTTTTCTCATTAAGTCCTATATAACATCGACCAAAGGGTTAAGTCAAACTAGTATGTATGAGTAAAAAATAATAGATATAGTTGATATATTCAACACAAATTTATATTTGTTTAGATGATTTCAAACGAGCAACTCACATCTTATTATTAACCAGTCAAATATAATTTTCAAACTTCACAAGTCTGGTTATTATAGGAACAAAAACTTTCTTTAGCTAATAAGAATGATATAATATTAATATGATGAGTGTGATCAATTTTTGTTGTTGTTGTTGTTGTGAAAAATATACAAAATTGATGTAAAGGTGTACAAATGATTAACAAATAAGAAAATGATATAGTATGATTATAATGAATCAAGATACGATAGAAAAAATTAAAATTTTATTGTTTTCATATACATCATATCATATGATTTATAAGACATACTAACAAGTTAGTTTTTAATCTATATGTAAAGAGTAAAAAAGTTAAACTTATCTAAAAAATAATTAGGATTTTAGTTTTTACAAAAATAAAGAAAACGATCGATCGTACTCTAAATATAATATAAAATAATTAGATAAACCGATCATAACAACTAAATTGTATTAGAACTATATGTTGGTAATTGTTATCCAATAAAGAAGAGATAGAAATAGAGGAAAAGAAGACGAAGAGATAATTCTATTCATGTGTGTGTGATCAAAAAGTTTTAACCCCTGTTTATATGCATAGAAGACTTAATACCAAAGTATATGGAAACCTTAATCTTAGACTCGGGGGCATCTTAGTCACTCCAAGGCATATTTTTTCTTTTTTTTTTGATTGCTTTGTGCCAATGTTAGAAACTTTGGCATAGGAAATTCATATGAAGAAGAAAAAGGAATCTGAGAAATTCATAAGAATCAATTATCGGGATTTGAGTAACCTCTTCGCTATCTCTCAGGGCGGAGGAAATTCATATGAAATTTCGTTCAAATGATTCAAATATATAATGAAGAATTTCGGGATTTGCTCGCAGAAGATGCAAATAAAAAATATCCTTTCACCGAGATCCATTCCCTCTTAAGAATACTAGCCTTTTTCCAGCAACATAAAGCTTCCATATTCTGTAATTTCATTGTTTATCATTCACTAAATGATTATTTTGCTTTCCCTTGACTGTCCATACTCTTGGGATATGTTCTGTTGCTACTAAAAAAAATGGAATAGTTGTTCCTAGCGCCAGCGTGCATACAGTCAAGTATGCGGATGACGTCTTAAAGTGGATGGATATCGGGTTTAACAACAGGGTTGTAAGGTTCACTAAGATGAATGAAAGAAGTAGTAGATCACATTGGTCTCTATTTATTCCTAAATTTTTGTATTTTGTTTTGCGGTGAAGTTACTTGTGTGTGGTCGTAGCGAGGGCATTGTTTTTATTTACTAACTACTTTTAGATATTGCACAGTATTGCAACTGTTCATGTCCAATCTATGGAGAGGGGTTCTGATTTCCGAGGTAGCCTTCATTTGGTAGATCTTGCTGGATCAAAAGATTTTAAGGAGTCTAAAAAGGTAAATTACGACACACAAAAGGAATCATTTCTGCACTGGCAAAAAAGCATCATGCAACATATGGTAATAACATACTAACTCGAGTTCTTCATAATTATCTAAGTATGTCTCTCATGAATTTATCTCCAATTACTTTCAAAGTAAACTTGTTTTTTTCTTTCGAATTTATTTTCTTCATGAAAGTAATCGTAGGTTGTATTTCTAACTTCGTTAACATCATTATAATGTGCATTCTTTAGGTGGCCAGGCAAAGACTCTCATGTTCGTCCACCTTAATCCATAACCAAAATCATATGACGAGACGTTGTCTACTTTGACGTTTGCTGAAACAACGTTTGCAGTTGCGCTTGATGCTGCACGTAGCAGCAAAGAGGGAAAGGATGTTAGGGAATTAATGGAATATGTACCTCTTATTTGGTTATACGATTAAACTCTTTTTTGTGTAATAAATTCTTATATTTTTGTGATCATATTGAAGGTTAAGCACAATGTGAACATATATGGGATATGTATCGTACTACCAAATTGTAATTATTGTCTACCGCTTGTAAATGATCTAATAATAACAACTTGGCCTAAGAGTGATATTTATTTGTTGCCAAACCTTTTCGCTCCCTTGGCCACTGATTTTCCAGAGTTGGAACTTGGAAGAGAATCAAATATTTTTTCTAGTTATCTTGAGCAAGTCCTGTTAAATAGACATCTAGACGTTAATCAAGGATTTTATATGGTGTTATGCAAAAAAGAGCTCCTTACAGTTATGACAATAAAAACACTGCAAAAACTTCCATTATAACATTAAGACTTTCCATCATCATTGAGGAACCTCATATACTCCTGCGCTAAATCGGAAATCTCAAACACATTAACTTTTTACTTGGGGAATCACCCTTTAAATAGCAAATGTAATATGTGATTATCCAAGAGATCCTGGAAGAAAGCATAAAAGGAAGAAGATATTACGATAGAAAAATGTTTTGGCTTAAATTATTCTGCTTCTGTAAAATTTCTACAGTATAATTTATGAGGTTGCTTCTGTTAGCCGCCGCAAATTGGTTATTATCAGTTGGTGTGAAAGCTAATGCTCATATCCCATGTTAGGCACTCCATATACTCTGCAACAACAATTATTTATTGCATGTTTTATCTTTATGATCATATGAAGGACCATCTTAAATTCGTGCAAATCAGGCCCACGTAGGATCAGCTAGGATCTCATCAATGGCATAGGCGTCATCAACATCACTGTCTTGGGTATCATCACCGAGACATTCACCAATGACACAAACGTCCTCATTTACATCACTGTCTCGGGTATCAAATAATAAGTCAACGTTTATCACATGGTAGTATATAAAGTGCAATTGCAGTAATGCTAGGACGAACATATGACATTTTTCTGTGCAACTTTATGGAGCAGACATTCTTAATCAAAGATTCCCTTGGTAAGATAAAGTCTTTGCTTTATTTCCCATCTAAAATATGATAATGATATGGATAGATGCTAAGTGTCTTTCCTATCACATATTAGGTGGACAAGCCAAGATCACCGCAGTGGAGCTTGGTGCTGCCAGAAAGAACTGTACTTCGTCAACGATAAAAACCAATCCAAAAATGAAAGCAAAGCCACCAAATTTAAAGTAATTAAGTACTAATTGTATCTTATCATATTATGTTCGATAAGCTCGTGCTTATCTTTCCATCTTGTGTTCAACTGCTGTGCTAATAATATTTGGTGCTTTTCATAGGATTCCAATTAGCACGGTTGCTCCATTGCGTGCTTTTCATAGGAGTCCCACTAGCACGGTTGCTCCATCACTTTTCGTAGCACTCCAACTAGAACATCACGAAAACTACCAAATCATTACCTAAACAGGGGAGTCGAAATGGTGGTAGCGAGATGTTTCTTACCTTTTAAATCTGGACAAGGTCTTATTTTGAACAGATCAATTCCCTTTTTATTAGATTTGTTTTCAGGGGTCGGGAGCAATTTGGTTTCCGGAAAATCTTGAGTGAGTGAATTAACAATGGCTTCAAAAACTGAGAAGGAAGTTTTTGTAATAAATATTCCTCGAACTTTTCTGATCACACCAAGTACTTTATTTTGTTTGTTGCACCTAGCATTCAAAGTTGGTTACTGCAAGTGTTGTGGTGCAAGATAAGACAGATACAACAATGTAAGTTAAGCTGCCAGCATGTTTACAACTTTATTTTTTTCAGACATGTTGTCTATTAGTTAGTCGCACTATATAATAGTGTGTCCTATAATCATTTTTTTTTGTAATGATTTTATCTTCTCTGTAATGGAAAATCCTTAGGCATTTCACTTAATCAATATAATGTTAGTAGACAGATAACGAGAAATTACTTAACATTAGGGGATATCCATAAACACATGATATAAATATCATTACCTTAAAAGTAGGATATAAATCCAAGGGCAGAGCAGCCTCTCCAGAACTTGGTCACCTGTAAAAAAAAATACTACAGATAAAATATGTTATATATGTTTTTTTCTTCATATATTGGTTTATCATCACAAAAAATTAACTTTAAATTTATTATAGTGTTGGTTGCATAGGCCCGGCAAAATGAAAATGTCATCTCCATGTCAAAATAAAAATAAAAATTTACACCCAGAATTATATGTGTCAACATAAAAGGTCACTGTCAAAGTTTACTACTTAGAATATAAGAAGAAGTAGACATACCAGTAAAAGAATTGAACATGTAGGAAATATATACCACTGGTTTGAGTAACTCCTCGATAACTTTATGTGCTTGTCTCAGTCTTGTGTCAATAATGTAACAGGTAACTCGACTTCGACCAAGATGTTCAGTGGATCATTGAGGTGCTCGCAACCTAGTCTCCCACAAAGTTTATCCTCCTGCCAATAAAAAAACAAAAAGAAAAGCGATATTAAGAATCTGAACATTAAAATACATAATTGGTTTACAAGTGATAAACGAAAAGTTGTCTATCAAATTGGCAGTAAAATTTAGCTTTTTAAAAGACATACACTTACTTTTCCCGAATCTTTAATCGAATATTTTCCTCTAATGTACACACTACACCAGCTGAAGCTTCTACCCGTTTTAGTGAATTTCCTCTGTGACCAAGAAGTCACCTAAGAAAACTAAAATAATATCCATCACAACAATCTAGTTTTAGAGTTTGATTTTGAAAATGCAAAATCGTATTTAGAATAATTTATGAAACAAATCAAAGTTAAATGTATTAAAGTTCTCAAGGCCACACCACCATTCATTTGGATAACTATCTACTGAAATTTCCAAATGCAACATCTTCTTATCAATGTACCAACTCGGGCTAGTCGACGCCCCTTGCCAATCCATCTTCATCCCCTGCAGTCAATCTCTGTCGGAGTAAAGTAAATTTGTAATTTTCTGCTAATAACATATTATTATTGTTATTATATTCAAATAGATTCCAAATGCATAAAAAATAAAAAGGTATTTTAGCATGTAGTGACGATAGCATCAATCATCATTATATCAAGTTAGTAAAAACAACGGTTATTTATGTTGACTCACGACTATATCGAAAAACAAGAATTGACACAAACTATGCACAAAAAAAACATTAAACTTGAATATACTAAACAACAAAAACCGTGGCTTAATCACATTACCAAGAACAATAAAAAAAAACATAATTCAGCTCGGAACAAAAATTAAGCTAATAGAATCAACATCCCAAAAGCAAATAATTTCACTACTTACTTCAATTATTTTGAGATTAAACAACTTCTCTAGTCTTCTAGCTGAATTGAATCACGAGTTCCACTAGTTAATGGCCTGCTACAGTGACAATTTATCTCCATTGGTGATGAGATTGAGAGCAAGAAACTAGATTTTTAGCAAGAAATTTGTAGGTAAACTTGTATAACTTTCTTCTGCAATGAACAAATCCCTTTGCTTATACTGATGAAACTTGAGACTCAAACATCGCAGAAACACAAGAATGTCTCTAGCTTCAACACGCCAAAACCAAATTAGTCCAATGTTGTATTAGTTTGACCAAGTTCACATACAAATTTTCAGTAACAAATGGATGCTCTGGATACTAAGTAACAAAATCAATTTTCTTAATTTTAATTCCACACTAAATTGGAACCTAACCATAATGTGGATGCAGGAAATCCCACAACTACACCCAACAAATAAATTCGGGTATTGAAATATAGATTACAAGATTTGTTCTTGTTGGAATTCAGTTCGAGTAGATACTAGGTCGTTATTGGTTATTGATTTTTTAGATCGTCCAAGGAACTTGTTTTACAATCAGGTACAAGGATCCTTTCTGTTGATCTATACTTATTGCTTGTAATAAGTAAATGTCTTACGGGTTCACGAACAAGAAAGTTGGTGGTGTACTTAGTACCCTCTCCTTTTCAAAGGTGAACCTCTGGTTGATCATTCATAAGGTAAAAATTGTATTAGAAATTGAGTATAGATTAAGAAAAAAAAAGTATCAAAGAATGACAAGAAAGATTCACCATTGTGTACTTTTATTTATGACAAATGAATATCACCAAAACAAGGTAATTTTTTAACAAAACGACAATTAAAATTTTCCTAAACCAAGTTTATAAGAAAAACTCAAAGGTGGAGCTACCCTTAAGCCAAGGGGAGACCTAACCCCCAAATTGTCTACAACTTTGATAAAACACCAAATTTTCCAAACATCGATCATTATATTCAAAATGGGTATAGTTCACCTACGTTATTTTTAGGTGAATAAATAATATTCTTAAAAATTGGAAGACTAACAAACAGATATAAAGAAATAGGGAATGAGATTGAAGAGAGAGAAGAGAAGAGAAGAGAAGAAAAACGACTTAACGTACACCAAAAATAACAGTCTAAAATGAGTCCAAGGTGTTAATTCATGATTTATGGTTATTCAGGCGAGATACACGACTTCCAAAAAGGATTTACCATTCCTAAATCTAGGGTTTAAATGGATACTACATCATAACTGTTAGAGCATAGCTCGGTTGAACTCACCAAGCGTTGGTATGTCAAGTTTGGTTGTCATATTTTAATATCAAAACTCATCTAGAGTCGCTTGATTAAATACTAGAGTCAACTTCGTTTAGGTTAGACTAGAAAGTCTAGGAATGTTGAGACATACAAGTATTACTCCGAAGACCCGAAGAATGTGAAGAAGTAACGAACTATAATGACGACATCATCCTTCCACTCGATGTTAGTAATATTGACTTGAACTGTTTCATTCCTAACATATCTTTCAAGTTGTGCTATATTGAAAACATAACTGCGAAGCTGTATATACTGTACATATTGTATAATACTCAAGTGATATGACATGATCATAATAGTATGATCATCGCATTAAGGAATTAGACTACGAAGTATAACACTTATCTTTTGGACTTCGTAAATATGACATCGACATAATCTTGTATATATTGTTATGATTATGTGAATAGGTTACGGTGAAGATTTCATCCTAGGAAACAATGTTTTATATTTGTTTAAAGGAAGTACGTTCATGAATTTGTTTCATAAATCGAAAGGGAAATCATTAGGCTTATTGGTCCGGCTATTCATTGGAAATTTTTGGATGACCAATATGTGTGAGATGGTAGAACCGATCTTAACTTAGGTTATGTATCTTGGTATAACTAATCAAAATGCCCGACTTATGATTTGGTATGATCATTTTTTGTTAATTGGTATAACCGATCCTAAGTAATCACCATGTGATGGTATGATTGATCCTTGTAATTGGTGTGACCGATCCTAGTAATTGGTGTGACCGATCATGAGTGTATGTGACCGATCCTTGTAATTGGTGTAACGGGTCCTGGTAACTGGTGTGACCGATCACAAGTAATTCCATGTGTAGATGGAACCGATCCTTGTAACTGGGGTAACCGATCACAAGTGTTTCCATATTTAGGGTATAGCCGATCTTAGTGATTGGCAGAACCGATTGCACCCATGTATGTGATTTGGTATTTGATCAATCACATAGTAGTCTTGGAAAACATGCGAACCAATTCTAAACTGGTTTGGAAGTGTGGTATAACCGATTCCAAGAATGCAAATCCATGTAAATATGAAATAAGAATTTGAAGTGAAAAGATATCAACATACTTTGAACACGAGCAGTAACTCTTATCATTTGTTGTTCAAAGATATTCCTTAGTACTCAAGTTGATCCTGTGCCGAAATAAATTAAGAATCTTTTAATTTAAGGTTTTTGGTTTTATATGCTTTAATTACTACCAATCAGTGCATATCTCTAGAGAATAAAAAAAATTAGTAATGTGCATTTACTAATTGGAGATTTTCTATTGAGATATTTCAGAAATATTGGACAAGCATTTATTGGAATTAGGAAAATCAAATTTTTCGATTCATTGCATATCTTGAGAATATCTTCGATTTTGGAAATTTCTTGGTGTCCAAACATCCTTGGTCTATAAATACTTAAGTTTGCATTTTTATAAAACTATCCTAAGAGCCAGGAAAACTTCATTTCTTGTTGTTTCTGGTGGAGCCGTCTATTCGGAGAGGAAAATATCCTAATTAGGTGAAATCTCTTATGACCGCTCGTTTAAAGACTTTTGTGGGATCAAAAAGCTTTACGAGTACCGTTGGTGGGAAACTAGATAATTGCAGTGTTATTAGTTTTCGATTTAATTTGATTGACTAACGGTTGTTGAAACTTTGATTGCACCTATTTTGTTTATGCTTGAGAATCTTCTATTCTGATATAAAATTCACTCAAACTAGATCAGAGTATCGACTGGATCTTTAGAACTGTTGTTATGTCTAAAGACATCTTGTGATAATCCATTGTTAACAGACTCCAATCTGTGCGTGATTGATCACAAGAGATTCAAGTGGTGTTGTGCAGGTTATTGAAGATTAAAGAAGATTTGAAGACGAATAAAAATTCTTATTAGTTTTTGTATCTTGTGAATTGTGTGCACAAACCTTGATCGGCTGGGATCCGACCAGAATCGGATTTATTCAATTGATTAGTTGCGTGAGATCCGAATTCTTTATATTTCTCTTTTATATCTTTATTGATTCAATGCGAATATATACTTGACTATTTCGGTAGTTAAAGTTAGATTGATCTAACCAGACAAAGGAGTTTATTAGAGTAAATGGAAAAGCCAACAACTCATCTAAATCTTTTAGCAAGATTGATTATAGTGGTTACCAAACAGATTCTTCCTTTGCTGTTTGGAATACGATCCTAAGGACTTGTTATTCACGTGCGTGACTCTAGAAGTCGAAGGCGCAGGGATACTGAGGGAACTAAGTAGCTAGGGGTAGTCTGCTTGGTCTCAACTATACGAAGTTGGTATTAAATTTTGTATATCGGCTTAATTCTGAGAGTATTCAAAACTGGACTAGGCCCCGAGGTTTTTTTTCATTTGCGGTTTCCTCGTTAACAAAATCTTGCTGTGTCTTTTACTTTGATTTCCGCATTATAATTATTCATTATAATAAAGTAAAATATACAAATACGTTAACTTCGCATTACTTGATAGTGATCCTATAGAGTTTGGTTAATACCGAACCTATTATTAAGTAACACACTTTGTTGTTGTATTATCTCGATCTTGTATCCATAATCAATCACACGAGTTATCTTGTTGTTGTATTGTCTCGATCTCGTATCCATATATAATCACACGAAGTGTGAACCGAATTGTCGTATTGTCTCGACTCTGTCCATAGAAGATCACATTCGGCAGAGGATTTATAGATTGAAACAAAAAGATTGTGGTGTATTTGGGTACCCTCGTCTTTTCAATAACCTACATTCCACTTTTCGTGACTTCCAAATTTTATTGCTTCCACTATGGATTACACCCCTATTATAATTAATCCATATATTTTCTCTCTAAAATCCCATTAATCTAAAAGAGAGAAAACAATTCGAAGTTTGTGAAATTTGTTGTTGTGTCCATCGGATTCCAGATAAATTAGTGGAACATTATGTAGCTAATAGTGGAATTTGAATGATTTCAAGAACTTTTTGTAATGGTTAGACTACTGAAAAAGGTGAAATAAATGAACCCAAAGAAACATCGGCTGGGTTTTTAAGATACAATATTTCCATATATCATAAGAATTTTAAATGATTTGGCAATGATCCAGTTCTAATTTGGAGCAAAAAACTTATGCTAAATTATGAATCTAGATTGTTCCGATCATTATTGTTGGATGGTTACACTCGAAGAAAACCATCATTTACCAAATTCTGACTTGAATAATAAAAATATATGGTTTTTAGATCATGATCGATATTAGAGGATCACCCATGACGAGTGTTCCCTTACGAAACCCGAACCCCAATTGTTCATATTTTCCACTCCGCCATAAAAACCTTTATCTAGCACTCGAGCTTTCACACCATATAAATGCGCTAATTGAATCATTGGAAGTCGGAAATTTTCTACATACTCTTGAGCACCGAGTCCAATATCTTTAAGAAAAATAATGAAATATAGACGTGAACCATAAAAATGTTATATACGTGTTCCCTTCTATCAGTGTAATGAAGTCCAGCTTCCGAACTGTGCAGCTCATATCTCTGGGCACTAGTAAATTGTATCCGATTCGTTGTTTCTAACTAGTGTGTATATTGGAGGATGTTGCAGTGACAAAAGTGTATCTGGAATTCTGCGAGTTTTCTATCGTATGTGAGCTCCTCCTGAAGCTTCAGTGCATCCACATAGTTTAAGCAACTCATTTTTCAGACGTCAAGGCTCTTCCCAACCTTATCATTTCCTAAAAAAGAAAAAAAGAAAAATGCACACACCCGTATGCCAATTCCTTTTTCGTAAACCCCATGATATAAATTTGATGAGTAGAATTAAAAACACACTAACCAACATAAATTTTGCAAAAGTTCTTTGAGTGCACGATTTTTAAAGGAGAAGAAGATAAGGTAAAAAAAGAATAATATTAAGATATTTGTTTGTAGCATAGAATGCCGAAATTGAATGCAAGTGAGATTTGTACTCAAAGGTTTTCTGATTTTTTCGTAACCTATTGAATATTTAATGGTTCATCCAATGCCAAAGGTCGGATGAGATTTAAATTCAGGTATTAGATTGGGTGTTTGGAAATCAGAATCATAAGTCGAAAGCAAGAAAAAAATTTCTTCACAAATTTGTTTGCTACTAATAGCATGGTTGGATACCAAAAGCAAAAATCAATCTTAAAAGTCAGAATCGAAAGAGAAGAAAAAAAGTTAGTCTTTTTGGTTTTCGAAGTCACAATGAAATTATGTCGCTAAACTAACTTCAGCAAATAAAGCTTGTGCTTCACAAATTTCTTTAGCGACATAATTTCATAAGTGCTTTTTGAAAACACCATCAACCTGTTTGGAACTTTGGATACCAGAAACATAAGTACATAAAGTTAATTTTTCTCTTTCTAGAAATCATCTTGAAGCCGTGTACCCAAACTAATTTCTGATTTTTTGTTTCCAGAAGTAAAAAAATAACTTCTAGAGTGACGTCCAAACATGCTGGTTTCTGACTTCTTTTTTGTGCTTTAGGAAGTCGAAAAGTTAAAATGTACTCCGTAACCCCAAAGTTCCCAAACACCTCGTTAGAGGATCTCTTTGTAATATGCCCTTTCGGTAAGGACCCGAAATGCAAAAAGCGTAAGTTTAAGTTGCAAAATTACACAGACAGGAACCTAATTGATGTCTCTTCTTCTTCTTCTCCTCCTCCTCCTCCAAAATTTCTTTTAGGGCGGAACCAAAAATTAAACCTAATTTGATCCCGGGAGTGCATGTAAGTAGTTGGGAGTGGGGTTGCTGATAATAAAGCTTGATTCAATCAATAGATTGATTATTCCGAAGAACTCAATCCATCCCAACAAGCTCTTCTCCATTAACAGGTAAACTCTCCTCCTTCCATTTTTCAAGCCTACTCACCTCGCCTCGAGTGTATCTGCTGGATACACCGATGATTTCCATGAATCACATATACTTAGCAGTTTAGCTTTCTGAACTAACAATTTCGACACAAATCAACAGTTTTTTCATCTCTACAGAATCATGTATAAAATGGGGTTATGAGTGTTAGTTAATTTACAGGTTTTGAAGTTGAGTAGTGTTAGTTTTTTTTTTTCCTACCTATCTTGATATTTGCATTTGGGAATGATTTTGGGTCGTTGCTGTTGTATTGGGTGAATCGAGAAACAACAGCATCAATCCACTTGTATTAATGATAATTAAGAAGTATTAGTTACTCTAGGGTTTGCTGATTGTTAAAGTGCCATGATATGATCGAACAAGGTATGAAATTAATTCGATGAGGGAGCATTTGGGAATGTTATTGCAAAGTTAGTAAAAATTTAAGACAAGTACGGGTGATTTTCTTTTTCCTATAATGTTTTGTAAGATGCATATAGATAGATAGATTGGAGACTTAGTATGTATGCTGCCTTTGCTTAAGTTTTAGATACTTTATTGCACAGAACACCTATTAGATGGCTTCTACATCAAGTGGTGTTAACATGATTATTTTTTTTATTATTACTTAGTATCTGAATCTGGAGAGGCAAGCAACAATGTCGTCTTCTGGGCAGTATTGCTGTTGGGAGAATGTCTCTTTTGACTTTTCCTCGGCAAGTGCATTCCAAGACACATTGTGTAGTTGTAGAATCAAGTGTAGGGAACAAGTAAGATCGTAGATTCGTAGACATTCAGAGTATAGTTTTTCTAAGTAACTCCTGACATCGTCGTTCATGATATGAGCACAATATATTGTGTCATTTCTTTAGTTCATATGTTGGCGTAGGTTTAATTTAATCTCCGTGAACTAAGTTGTATGCAAAGAATTTAATGTTATTGCCTTTCTTCTTGTTATCCTTACTGAGTTTTCCTAACTTGACTATCTCACTTAAACTGGTTTCATGCTATATGAACTGATGATACATACACTATGTAGTTCCTCTCAGTATTTTGCTAGATTACCTAAATTCGTGATTGTCAGGCATCAAGTAGGATTCAACTTAATGTAGTCGCATGTGGAATGTTATCCCTGGTCTTTGTAGAATCAGTGAGGTAGGTCTATGTAAAAGAGTTCAGTGGCTGGGGCTTTGAATGCTTTTCATTGCAAATGATAGATAGTCTGAAAATTGTTTGTCCCAAATGTTTTTGTTTTATAATTCTTTGGTTCATGGGCATTGTAACCCAGATTATTGGGCATTGGGGTATACGACTCTTCGATAACATCTATCGTCAAGGAATTTCTGCAGTTGTCATCTCTAGTTAAGTTGTACAAATGTTGTTATACATGAACACAGACACCAGACGACAGATGAATGAAATATATGATTAAGCTGTACAATTGTTTGTTAGCTTCTCTTTTTGTTTCTATTATCATTTCTTTTTTACTACTAGATCGCTTACATATATTAAAATGTTCTCATCTTAATTTATCATTGTTTTTGATGAATTTGGGTGACCAGTTGCTGTTGGAGCTGCAGAATTCGGAACATATATTGGAAGGACATTTAGGGCACTGTATATATAGGCGACTGTCAATGCTGAGTAAATTTGCAGTATTGCCGTAGTGAGATGGCTAATCATGGTGTTGGGAATAAGTTTGCATCTGTAAATTTGAATAAATCATATGGACAACCTTCAAATTCATATGGAGGAAATAGACTACGATCGGGTAGTCGTGGAGTTGGTGGTGGGATGGTTGTTTTATCTAGACACCAGAGTTCTACTACAGGTGTTCATAAAACTGGACCCAAACTTTCAGTTCCACCCCCCATGAACTTGCCTTCATTGAGAAAGGAACATGAACGCTTTGATTCTTCCGCTTCTGCTAGTGGAGCAGCTGGTTCAGGTAATTCTGGTTCTGGATCAAGACCTACTTCCTCTGGTATGGGCTGGTCGAAACTTGCTCCTTCGGCTTTTCAAGAGAAAGATGCCGGGGATGATCAACATCCTAAATCAGTTGGTGATAGCCAGATTGTTGATGGTGGCAATGATTTATCTTCATATTCCTCATCGGGAGTCACATCAGGAAGAGCTGGTGGAAGTGTTTATATGCCTCCGTCAGCAGGGTTGGGCACACTTGGGGCACCTGTAGTTCATTCTTCACGGATTGTTCCAGTTGTGGAGAAAGCTGTGGTACTGAAAGGTGAAGATTTCCCGTCGTTGCAAGCTACTTTACCGTCTGCGTCTGGTGTTAGTCAGAAACAACATGATATTTCACAGCATAGGCAGAAGCAGAGAGTGACAGAGGAAGAAGTTGATCAGCAGAAGGATAATTCTTATTCAAGGACATCGATTCACATGCGCCCACAAATTCAATCTTCTCGACCTAGTGGCAGCTCAGATGAGAGTCAGGTCGGGGGTTCTGGGTTGAGTAGCTCTGATAATGTTGAAAAATCAAGGAAGCCGGATTCGTACTTCCCTTCTCCGTTACCACTTGTCCGGTTAAAACACACATCTGACTGGGCCGATGATGAAAGGGACACTGGTTATGGTATTTCAGACAGAGAAAGAGATAGTGAGTACTCTAAGAAGAAACCAGTGTGGAATAAAGACTTTGATTTTCCGAGGGTTGGTGTGATGCCTCGAGCATCGGTTTCTAATCTTTCTGAAAGGAGAGGTGTACTTGATGATGAAAGAGAGAAGGTTCCGACGAGGGAATTCGCTAGAGGTAGCACTTACAGCAGAGATGGATTTGGTGCCCATGACAATGTGATTGACAGAAATGCTGTAGCTCCAAAACCCTCCAATTCAAACCGGGAAATGAATAGAGAAACTAAGTGCGCTGGAGACATTTCACGAGATGGTTTCAGAAATGGAGATACAGCAAGTCAAGAGTTCAGGTCTGGAAGGAAGGATGCTGATTATGGACCTAGAGGCAGACAAAATGGAGATTCACTTAGTGGTAGAGGGGCTGGTTACAATGCACGGGAGCGATTCAGTAGTGATCATTCCTACCATTACAAAGGTGATTTCTTCCCCAAAAGCTTAGTCCCAAAGACATCATTTTCTTCGGGAACTAGGGGTCCTGCTGTGAATGATCCAGTTCTAAATTTTGTTAAAGAAAAGCGTTCGAGCAGTGTGAAACCATACCTGGAGGATCCTTTTCTGAAAGATATTGTCAATGGGCCTGGTTTTGATGGGAGAGATCCACTCGCTGGAGGTCTTGTAGGGGTGTTCAAGAGGAAGAAAGATATTTCAAAACAAGACGATTTCCATGACCCTGTGAGAGAATCATTTGAGGCTGAACTCGAGAGAGTTCAAAAGATGCAAGAGCAAGAGAGGCAACGCATTCTTGATGAACAAACCAGGGCAGTGGAGATTGCCCGACAAGAAGAGGAGTTTGCAAGGGAAGTGATAGAACGTCAGAGAAGACTTGAAGAAGAAGCAAGAGAAGTTGCATGGAGAGCAGAACAAGAACGCTTGGAGGCCATACGAAGGGCAGAAGAGCAGAAGGCCGCAAGAGAAGAAGAAAAACGAAGAATGCAAATGGAGGAAGAGAGGAGGAAAGAAGCTGCCAGGAAAAAGCTTTTGGAGTTGGAGGCTAGAATTGCAAGGAGACAATCTGAAGCGAAGGACGACATGTTTTCTACTGGTGCTGCTAGGAATGACAAAATGTTTGGATTGGCTACAGAAACAGATGTATCCATGGTGACGGATGTGGTAGATTGGGAAGATGGTGAGAGGATGGTGGAAAGAATCACCAATTCTGCATCTTCTGATTCCTCCAATCCAAGTAGATCCTTTGAAATGGGTTCTAGGCCTCCTTATATAAGAAGCGGAGATTCGGTATTTTCTGATAGAGTAAAACCTGGAAATGCATGGAGGAGGGATGTGTTTGAATATGGAAACAGCTCTAGCTTCATGCTGCATGATCAAGATAATGACTACTGCGGTCCAAGACGCGACACATTTGGTGCCGGACGAGCAGTTTCCCGAACAGATTTTTATGGCAGTCCCGGATTCATATCAGGCACAAGGCCATCTTCCAAAGGAGGGTTTTCAGAACCTCACCAATTAGATGAAAAGGCTGTTTCTTCGAGGTGTGACTCTCAATCCTCGCTCTCTGTTTCTAGCCCACCTCATTCACCTACTCATCTGTCTGGTGATGACCTAGAGGACTTGAGGGATTTTCCTGTCCTACAAACTGCTGCAAAAGGCGAAGAATTTTCTTTGTCAGAAAATGAGCATGACTTTTCAGTAGCTGAGGATGGAAAAACTAATAACATGACAACCTCGGGGACTGTTTCTCGTGCTGAAGATGAAGAGTGGGATATCGAGAATGCTGAAAAGTTGCAGGAGCAAGAAGAATATGATGAAAATGATGGTTACCTCGAAGAAGATGAAGTTCAAGAAGGTGATGATGAAAATATTAATTTGAGCCATGAATTTGAACATTTGAATTTGGAAGTTGAAGAAGCAGCTGACGAGATAGGACAAACCATCTTAGGGTTTGATGGAGGTGTTGAAGTTCAAATTCTCAGCGGTGATGAGTTTGAGAAATCATCTAGAGACAGAGATTTGTCAGTTGGGACACAACAGGGTCCTGCTGGTAATTTAGACGAAGGATCCTTTATGATTGATACCAGACAGGCTATCATGCCTGAAAATAGTTCTCTTGACGCCAGTCTGGATAGTTCTAGTCCCATGACGAAGGAAACAGAGAATGCAGTCCAAGATTTGGTTTTCCAATCTGGTAATTCATCAACAACATCTTCAGGTTATCTTTTGGGTAATACGAATTCACAGCCAGCAGTGACATCCTCTAGTGTTTCCCTCTCTTCTCCAATAGCCCAGCCTATGATGCCAGCAGTTTCATCTGGTGTTAGTCAGGGTGAAGTACCTATGACCCTTCAATTTGGCCTTTTTTCGGGTCCATCTTTGATACCATCTCCAGTTCCAACCATACAGATTGGTTCTATTCAGATGCCTCTACACATACACCCTTCACAACCTCACATGCACCCTTCACAACCTCCTTTTTTCCAATTTGGTCAGCTGAGGTATGCATCTCCCATGACACAAAGCATTTTGCCTTTGGCTCCTCAGTCGGTGTCTTTCGTTCAGCCCTCAGTCCCCGCCCGTAATTCTTTTAATCAAAACCAGGAAAGTTCTGTAAATATTCCAGCAGAGTCATCTGTGATGTTGAATGACCAACCTGGTATGTCGAAGCTCTTGAATATATCTCAGGACAGTAAACCCATTAAGGTGACTGTGTTAGCAGGTAGACAAGACCAAGAGAATGAAGTTTTGACTTCTCATAGTCAGGTTCGGAACTCCATTTTACCCGACAGTGAGAGCAGATCTGAATCCCTAGTTCAAGATCAGGGGCAACATGATATGGCCTTGAGGAAGAACTATAGATATGCAGGTAACAATAATCAATCACAAGGTCAAGTGCAAGCTGAATCTACCAAGTCTCAGTTCATGTCAAGGAATCCAGGCCCAATATCTGGTGGGAGAGGGAAGAGGTTTATATATACAGTCAAGAACTCTGGGTCAAGACCTTCATTCCCAGTTTCTGAAGCTCCTCACTCAGATTTTAGTGGGTTTCAAAGAAGGCCTCATCATAAATTTCGACGTACGGAGTTTAGGGTAAGAGAAACTGTTGAGAAGAGGCATACAGAAAGCGTTGGATCTTCTGAAAACTCTGGGATGAACAAAAGGTTGAATTTTCATGGTAGGATGTCAGGATTTTCTGGGAGAAATGGGGTGGTTAAGAAGGAATTCGGGTATAACAGACAATCAAAGCATCCAGTTGAATATGTAGGCTTAAATTCAGATTCAAGTGGTTCACGTGTAGCTGACTCAGAAAGAAAAACAGAGAAAAGACCTGGTAAAGAGGCTTCTACAAAGAGGCTGACATCTTCACCCAATGTATCGGACACTTGGGAAGAAAACCCTAGAAGGAATAGTAGTTCAGTGGAGGATGTTGATGTTCCTATGCAAAGTGGGATTGTGCGTGTTTTTAGACAAACCGGGATAGAAGCCCCTAGCGATGAGGATGATTTCATTGAAGTGAGGTCTAAGAGGCAGATGTTGATTGATCGGCGAGAACTGAGGGAAAGGGAAATTAAGGCCAAATCTCGGATGGCAAAGGTAATGCATTTTTAACTCCATTTCTCTATCTTATCCATTGTTAGAGAATTCAAAATAATTGTTTTCACAGGTTATCTCAATTTTCAAATTGAACTCAATATTTTCGTTCTTTATTTAAAATTATCTCTATGCTTTTCTGTGTACGAACCTATCTATCTATATAAGACTTTTGTATAGTGTTACGAGCTATAACAGTAGTTTACTTCTCTATCGTCCACCATTTCACTCAACTGTCTAACATAGTTATTTTTGTGATCTGGTATTGTGTGGTAGGCATCTCGGAAACCTCGTTATGTTCCACAAAATCCTAGGGCTCCAGTGCATTCAAATAAACCATCAACATCATTGGTGGCAGAAGCATCCAGCAGTATTCCTTCTACTTCTCTTGTTTCTGATGGCAAGGGCACTCCCAATGTTGAAGTGGTATCTGCATTTAAAAACGCTATAACTTCACAACCCCTAGCTCCTATTGGGACCCCTGCTCTTACTTCTGATGGCAATGCTGTCACAAGAGCCCACTCTATCAAGTATGTGTATGGATGTAAGGTCCTACTTTATCGATAAAGATTTTTATTATTGCTTTTAACATTCTCTTGCATTTTTCTACAGACCCCTCAAGAACAACTCCATTCCTAGCATGTCAAATAATGGAGCTAATCTTGCTCCTGGCTCATCATTGGATAATAAGAGTGTTGCGATGGATAATATGCCAACATATTTGGGATCTTGGGGCAGTGCCCGAATTAATCAGCAGGTATGTGATTCTTTTCTTCTGTCTTTTGCTGATACATTTAAGCTTGCAGAAAGCTTAACCTGGGCACTTTTTGACAATATCCTATCAGTGTTTGTTAGGGTCCATGGGGACCAACTTTGAGTGGCTTGGTTTTGGTGTGGATGCCATTCCCACCATAATAGATACAACGTTTTGACTGTTCTCCTATTACCATCAGTTTTAAAAAATAAATATACAAATACTTAAACAGCGGTTGTTCGGAAATTTTTGAGATGGGAAGGTTTTTTCGACCTTATGACCTTTTTTCGATGTTACTCTTTACCTCACTGATCATTTTTTTTTTCATCAGTAATCGCCAACAAAATGGTTTCAAAAACAACTAATCACCAAAAAGTGACTGTACTTTACGATCTGGAACAAAAAATACGTTTGGTTAATATGGTGACATAATTAATATCTGAGTTTGCTAGTCCTCATATTTAACATGAGAGTAAACATTTCCTTCATCTGTTTTCACATATGTATCTTTGGTACTTATTTTATTTATTTTTCCAGGTCATGACACTAACGCAGACACAACTTGACGACGCTATGAAGACAACACGGTTTGATGGTGATTTCACGGCTGCTGCTATTGATTGTAGCAAACCATCATCATCCATCTTGTTGCAGGACAAATCATTTTCGTCCTCAGCAAGCCCTCTCAGCTCCCTTCTTGCTGGGGAAAAAATTCAATTTGGTGCGCCCTAGCTTTTTATAATCTGGTAACAAGAATATTTCTCTACTCTTGACTTCTCAACTGATTAGTGGTAAACTTGGATTCAGGTGCGGTTACATCTCCAGCTATTCTACCTTCTAGCAGCCGAGCTGTTTCAAGCGATCTTGGACCTCCAGGCTCCTCTAGGCCAGATGCTTCTGTTGACCACACTTTATCTGCAGTTGAGAGTGGTCACTCATTTTTTGACAAAGAACGGTGTCCTGATGAATCATGTGTTCATTTAGATGATCCTGAGGCTGAAGCTGAAGCAGCTGCTTCTGCTGTTGCTGTTGCTGCTATTAGTAGTGATGAGATTGTTGGAACAGGTGCATGTCCTGTCTCATCATCTGGTACAAAAGGTTTTGGAGATGCAGATATTGGCAGCTTAGCTTCAGCAGGTTGTTAATGCAGTTCAAACAATTCTATACTAACTGATCAACTTCTTTTATCGGCTGTAACAATATTTCAACTATGATTAATTTGTAACTATCATTCTGTTTTAATTGTTTTTGAAATCTTTGGCAGGTGGATCAGGGAACCATCGATCGACAAGTCAATCAAGGAGTGAAGAATCCCTCACTGTAGCTCTTCCAGCTGATCTCTCCGTGGAAACTCCCTCCCTGTCCTTATGGCCACCTTTACCTAGTCCGCAAAATTCATCCAGCCAAATGCTTTCACATTTTCCTGGAGCTCCACCTTCTCAATTCCCTTGGTACGAGATGAACCCCATGTTAGGGCCACCGATGTTTGCCTTCGCTCCTCATGATGAATCTGCTGGTACTGATTCACAGTCACAAAAGAGCACTACATCAGGTTCTGGGCCTTTGGGAGGCTGGCAATCATGCCATTCAGGCGTTGATTCTTTCTATGGCCCACCGGCAGGTTTCGCTGGCCCATTCATTAGTCCACCTGGAGGAATGTCGGGTGTGCAAGGTCCTCCACACATGGTTGTGTACAACCATTTCACACCAGTTGGACAGTTTGGGCAAGTTGGTTTAAGTTTCATGGGTGCTACATACATTCCTTCTGGAAAGCAACCCGACTGGAAGCACCATCCCATTCCTTCGACAATGGGTACTAGTGAGGGAGACATGAATAATCTGAATATAACCTCTGCTCAACGCAATCCTTCGAGCATCCCTACTCCTGTCCAACATCTGCCCCCTGGGTCACCACTCTTGCCTCTTGGGTCCCACTTTGGCATGTTCGGCATGTCTCAATTCCAGGTAGAGTTTTGTATACAAAACCAGAACTTTGCCCTTACTCTACTGTTGAGGGGAGAAGCCATCAATCTAAACTAAAACTACCTTCATTGGCTGCTCTTTGCTGAGGGGGGAGGATGCCTTCTGTTTATTTCATGTATTTTAATGTTCTCTTCATAGAATATCTACTCATAAATAATGAATGAAGCCGGGGTACCTATGTTCTTATTTATCTTAGTAGCTGCTATTGATTGATGGTACATTTGTTTGTTTTCAGTCTTCCACGGATGTGCCAGTCCAAGCTTGCTGGTCCCATGTTCCTGCATCACATCTTCATTCTGTTCCGCTGTCAGTGCCTTTGCAACAAGGTGAGGGTGGTTTACGTCCCCAGTTCAGTCATGGATTATGTATGGATCAATCAGCTGTCGACAGGTTTCATGATCCATCTACAGCAACCCTACCTCAAGACAATCGTAGGAATTTCCCTGCGTCAAATGATGCTACCATTGCAGCTCAGTTCCCTGATGAACTTGGGTTGGTGGAACCAGCAATCTCCACAGGCACTCATGTTTTAAATGGCAGCAGGACCACAACGTTCAGCTCATCAAATACATCCTTCTGCTCAACAAATAATAATGGATCGGTCCATAATACTGTCTCAAAGGGCTCATCAAGAATCAATGCTGGAAATAATGGAGCTGGTGGTGGAATCCATAGCAGCAGCAGCAACAACCAGAGCATGAATTCTGCTCATAAAAATCAATCTTCTGCCCATCACCAGCAGAACTCAACCCATCAACACTATAATCTAGGTCAGAGAGCAAAGACAAGTTCAACTTCAGGTTCTGAAGGTGAATGGTCTCATCGAAGGATGGGTGGATTTCAGGGAAGGAACCAATCATCCGGGGTAGACAATAAGAATTTCGGTGCTTCAAAAATGAAGCAAATATATGTAGCTAAGACAACCACAAGTGGGACGTCAACACAGGATTGAGAAACTAAAGCTGTAGCAGTGGTTGGGATGGTCACATAAATGGAATTGAACTATCGTAGAAGTGAACGGAGGAGGATTACAGTAAGCAATGCGAGTAATTCCATTGCGCAAGGTATTTTCTACTGATGAATTTTTCTGTTAGCTCTTTGATTTAGCCGGTTTAGTTTTTTCAAGATTACAACACAGATTGTGCTTCTTTTCAAGATAGCCTATCCTTCATGTAATACCCTACGCTTTTGTAATACCCCATTTTTTATCATTATATATTTTTTTTGAATCACCTAAAGTAAATCTCTTGTAGGCTTAGAAGATATATTGATGGTTGTTAGCTGATTTGTAGCCTGCACTCCGTATGCTAAGTCATCGACATTTCCATTAGTAATATAGCATCCAAAGTTCATGCCACAACAAAAAGAGAGAATTTTAGATTTGATGCCCAAGGCTTGCAATTTACAAAGAATCACAAGTCAGCCAGAAACCGTACTTGGCCGAACAGAGAATTCAATCAGCTCCTGGCACCGGCGCGAAATGCTCATCCAGTTTGCAGATTTTCCACCCTTGTCAGACACATTTTTCTTTCCACTCCAGATTTGTATAACCAAAACTCCGCGCAAAACTAGAAACCAACTGTTCGTGAATCACTTCTTCACTAGGAAGTTGCAACTCCGTCTCTCTTTTTAACGACGTAACTCCTTTCTTGGCGCATCCACAAGGCACAATATGCTTAAAGAAATTTAGATCAGGATCAATATTGAAGGCCAATCCATGAGAAGTGATCCCTGACGAAATACGAACCCCAATTGCTCCTATCTTCCCCTCTCCCACAAAAACCCCTGTCTCGCACTTGTTTCCAACTTGAGCTTTCACGCCATACAAATGCGCCAGCTGAATCATTGTCAGTTCGAGATTCTCAACATATTTCCGAGCACCGAATCCGATATCTTTCAGAGAAATGATGAGATACAAGATAGCTTGATGTGGACCATGAAATGTTATGTCTCCCCCTCTATCAGTGTAGTGAAGCTCAGCTCCCATATTCTGCAGCTCTTCCTTGGGCACAAGTAAATTGTGATCGGTTCGCCGTTTCCCAAGTGTGTATGTTGGAGGATGTTGCAATGACAGTAGTGTATCTGGAATTTTGCCGACTTTTCTATCGCACACGAGCTTCTCCTGCAGCTTAAGTGCAGCCGTGTAGTTTACGCAACCCATTTTCCATACCTCGAGGCTCTTACGCAGACTCATTCCCTGCGAACCCAGATAAGAAATCAAATGATACCGCAATAATAAGTGTCAAAGCATGAAAATGAGTACTAGAAAATTGCGTACGCATATACCAATCCCTTTGCCGAATCAAAACCCCTTGATAAAGAATTTGAGGTGTGGAATCAAAAGCATACTGAGATTCTGCAGAAAAAAAGCTCTTTAGTGGATGACTTTTAGAGGAGACGAGGATAAAGACATGGAAGGACGAAATTGAATGAAGGCCTTAGGTTTGAACGATTTTTTTTGGGACCATGGTTTTTTTGGGGGATCATGGTTTTATTTTGGGTAAAGACATTAGAAGTAAATCTAGGTCATCCCTTATCTAAATATTTATATTAATACCTAAATTACCCTCCTGATTAATTTTGGGTGATGATTAGTGAATGATTTAGTTAAAAACAATTAGTGAGATTAAATTAAAAGATGGGTTTATTATTAGTTGAGTAAAATTATTGAGAGAGTAGAGTTAGAGAAGATGAAGGAGAAAAACATGGAAAATAGATTTTTTTTCCAAATCACTAAGTTTGAGTATTCAAATGATGAAAACTCATGATTCTTCATCTCCATCCTCTCCTAGAATATTTGTTAATCTTCAAAATGATCCGGATTTGAACTGGATTTTGAACAGTTCGGTTACTTTATATGAAAAACAAGTAACCGAACTCATATGAAACTGTAGTTCGGTTACTTTATATGAAGAACAAGTAACCGAACTCATCTGAAGCTGTAGTTCGGTTGCCCCGTGAGATGAACAAGTAACCGAACTCATCTGAAAGTGTAGTTCGGTTACTTGTTCCAAACACGCAGGTTACCGAACTCTCTAATAATAGAATTTCTAGGAGTTACAACGTTATGTTCGGTTGGTTCTCAACTAACCGAACTTTGGTGTACAAAGTTCGGTTGGTTCGCAATCTGCATGCACTTTTGATCTAACCGAACTTTACGTAATATAAGAGTATATAAGTTTACAAAGTTCGGTCCTTTCGCAAACTTGAACCTAACAGCTAACCAACCGAACTTTGAGCTCGGTTTCTGCGATAAAATTGTGAGTTACCGAACTTAACAAACAAAAAAAAACGTGAAGTTCCAGCGTCTATTGGCTAAGTTCGGTTACTTTGTAGTTTTAAAATTTTTTCCGAAAAAACCGAACTCTATTGGCTAAGTTCGGTTATTTTGGAACTCAAGATAGTGGCCACAACAACACAGTTCGGTTAGACTGGATTTGTTTTTTTTTTCGGTTCTAAGGGTGGAGTTCGGTTACTTTGTAGTTTTAAATTTTTTTGCGAAACAACCGAACATAGAGTTCGATGACTTAGTTTTAAATCCAATAGAACCGAACCGTTCTTCGTGTTCTTCATTTTCAAGAATTTCGGTTAGTAAACTAGGGTTTTTTTGGAAAATCGGCCTAACCGAACATGGCTCTGTAACTCCTACTAAAACCCTATTTTGATGATTTCTATTCGATTGAAGCAATCAAAATCAAATTAAAGTGAAGGGTTTGTTGGAAAATACCTCCGGAGTGGTCCCATGGCAGAATCAGGCTGCGGCTGGCGTCTTTTATACTCGATAAAATTATCATGTAACAGAACTTAATTGTGATTGCATTGATGTTGTTACATTTCTTAAATAGGCGGTGGTGGTGGTGGTGGGAGGAGGTGGTGGTGGTTGGTGGTGGTGATAATCAGAGGTGGTGGTAATCGGTGGTGGTGGTGGTAATCGGTGGTTGGTGGTGGTGATAATCAGAGGTGGTGGTGGTAATCGGCGGTGGTGGGCGGTGGTGGTGGGAGGAGGAGGTGGTTATATATATATAGGTGGTTATTAGGTTGGTTTTAAATTAAATTAGGTTAAGGGTAGGTTAGTCATTTCAACGTTTTAGGACACCCCTTATCACTATAGAGAAGGTGGCCTAATAAAACCATGGTCCCCTCAAAAAAACCATGGTCCCTGAAAGATCATTCTTAGGTTTTCTGAGTTCTTTATTTGTAGCAGATTTTTATTAGTTTCCCGTTCAGGTTCTAGTCCACTTCTTGCAATTGGGCCTATTAAACAAAATACTAGTCCACTTCTTGCAATTGGGCCTATTAAACAAAAAAAAGTGGTGACAAAGAGGGACGATTTTTCGGGACCAGCCTTTTTATAGGACCATTGTTTTATTTTGGGTAAATCTAGGTCACCCCTTATCTAGATATTTATATTAATACCTAAATTACCCTTCTAATTAATTTTGGATAATGATTAGCTAGTGTAGTGATTAAGTTAAAGATAATTAGTGATTAAATTAACAGATGAGCTTTTTTAAAAAGAAGTAGAATTATTGAGAGAGTAAAGTTAGAGAATATGAAGAAGAAAAACATGGGATTATTTTTTTTTTGAGTTCACTAAGCTAGAGTATTAGAGTGATTATTCAAGTGATGATTCAAGTGGTGATAGATCATCTGAATCTTCATCTCCTTCCTCTCCTAGAGTATTCGTTAATCTTCACAACGATCCGGATATGAGTTACTTCTTAGATGGTGAATGTATTCTTCCCCAAAATCAATCTCAAGATGAAAATGATGGATTTTACCAACCACAACGGGAGGAAGAGTATTTGGGTTTCCAGGTATGCCTCAAACTTAGATAATGTTGGTTGAATTGGTCCAAAAAATGTAAATTTTTAAAGTAGATTTCGGCTAGGTAGGCAGTTCGGTTACCATATGTGAAGAACAGGTAATCGAACACATCTGGAAGTGTAGTTCGGTTACTTTTTCCAAAGACGCAGGTAGTCGAACTCGCTTTTAATGGAGGTTTTTAGTGGTTCGGTTAACAGAAATGTTGTCGAACTTTTTTTTATAGGATTTACAGAGTTATGTTCGGTTTGCCCGCAAGGTTGCCGAACTTTAGGGTCTAGAAGTTCAGTTGGTTCGCAAACTTCAACCCAACCAATTATCTAACCGAACATTACGTTAAAAATAAGATTATACCAAGTGTAAGAAGTTCGGTTGGTTCGCAAACTTTAACCCAACCAAGTTCCCAGTCGAACTTCACGTACCAAATTATTTTTAAGCAAACCGTTAACTTCGTCTGGTTCGCAAAACTGCTTTACCAACCGAACTCTGTGTTCGGTTATTTAGATAAAATTATCTTCTTGCCGAACTTATTTGTGATTGCAATTGATATTGTTCCATTTCTTGTACATTGAATGTCAACCTATACCAATGGATGATCAACCTTCTCCGGTTGATATGTTGTTCAAATATATATCCCATCACTATGTTAATGAGTTGATATTTGACTTACCTATTGATGCGAAGAATTAGGCTAGAGAACATGTCAAAAAAGACATGTGCATATTAGTTTTGAATGGAAAAGAAAGCAAAACTCGTTTTGAAATGGTTTGTGAGAGAAATGGAGATCCCGATGTTAGTCACAAGATGAAGGGTTATCTTACTAATATAAAGAAAAGAACTAATTTGGGTGGTCACAAAATGACAAAATAGCTTGGTGTAATCCTGATATTACTAATACAACCCTTAGCTTGAAATTGTAGATAAAAGGTTTGGCACGTAATAATTCAAAAATAGAAAGGCTATGTTTGTCCAATGGACACGCAAAGGTTAACAGATCGAATCCCGTTAGCGACATAATATTTTTGCTTCGTCTTTATTTTTCTTCCTCGTCGTTTTTTTGTTTTTCAAACTTCATTTCCCTCAGACGAGAAACCACGAAGACGACGGAGAAATGCTAAAGATCAATCAAGCCATTAACTCGACGAAATCTCTCGAGTAAGTATCAGAACCTCTTTATTTCTCTTCCTCTAAGTTTCTTTTGTTTTCCAACTTCGTTTCACTCCCAACTTTGTTTCCGTCAGGCGAGAAAATGATGGAGAAAGCTAAAGTTCAGTCAAGCCATTAACTCGCAAAAACCTCTCAGAGTAAGTATCAAAACGGAAATCTGAATTGGTTGCATGCAGATTTTTGGGTTCAATTTGGTGTGTTGCACTATTACAAACTACGCCAAATTTAGGGCAAATTTAAATTCAAATTGGTTTTAGGTTCTTATGTTGACTTTTTGTTTCACTTTTGAAAACTATGAAAAACAATGTTAAACTTAAATTAGATCAGGTTTAAAATTTAATTTAGTTGAGTTCTTATACTAAATTTTGATTTGGCTGTTACAAATTATGATAATTTTCAAATTGTTCACATTCTTTGCAACTAAAATTTAGGGCACAGATTAATAGATCCTATCAGCAAAGTTACTTCTTCTGAATCCTCCCATTACCAATTTTTGGGTATCCCAGTGATAAACTTTAGTATTATATTAGGTTTCTTTAGTTGATTTAGAATCTAAAATTACATAGGTTGAAGGTAATACCTCTAGGTTAACTTTATTATGAGCAATAAAAACTCTTATTTATACTTCGTTGGTTACTCATTCGATGTTGTTCATCTTCTATGGTGACAGGTAGGGTAACATTGCAAGTGAATATCAGGGAAAACTAAAGTTTGTCGGAATCGTCAGTTCCCTCATCCTCTAATGTTTGGTTGGTTTGCAACAAATTGAAGGAGAAATTAGCAATAGCAAGGTTTATAACGTTAGTATGAAAACTTAATTTTGATTCTCTTATTATTTGACTTTCAGTTTTTTTTATTTTTTTTATTTTTTTTTACATATGTCTTTATCTGACAAGCTATTTAGAGGGTTATTAGTGTGTTTAAAATCTGTACATACTTGCTTTACTGTTGTATCAAATAATCTCAGTTAGTTTTAGGCTTAATGTGAAGGTCTAATACAATTTTACGATAAATTCTTACCCTGCCAAGAGGCTTATTGCAAATTACCAAGATGTATATGATGACGAGTGACACAACTAGATGTAATGGCACCATTAACATGGATTTGATCTTCATGAGGATAGGCGTCATGTTTTAAGTGGATGGACTAGATATGATATAGTAAGTTTAACCCTTTTGTATAACTATGTCAACAACAAGCATGGCAACTGCAGCAGGTACAGTTGTGTTATCTTAGATTTTTAGTATACATTAAATCGTAACCTACAAAATAATCCATCTAGAGAAGATGGCGAGGAGAGAGATAATGGTGGTGGTAGCGAGGTTACTAAGTCTGTTATTGCCGTTAGTGATCGAGTTACTCTTCTCCATTTCAATGAGATGTCTTTCTGTATGGTGTCTTTCTGTTTTAGATAAAAATGATGATTGTTGGAGTGAATATAGTATTGGAGATATACTAGGCAGCCTGGATTGTGCTCTGGTGATGAAGAAATGAAATGTTCAAGTTCACTTTTATGTTTAACTGATATCTTCCTCATAACTCCTCTTAAAAATCAATTGGCTTGGCAAAACACCATGATCTTGACTTTCTTGAGTAGGCAGTCAAATGAATATATATATGTATCCTATTAACCTTTGATGTAAGAAAAAAACAGTACATTCTCAATTAGATCTAATAAAGTTTTCCCCTTGCTAAGGGTTTTACGAACAATACTTATTTTTAAATGCTTCTTATAATTTACACTTACATTTCTGTATTTCAATTTAATCCCTATTATACTCATTTTGATGTCTAATTGTGTCTTTCGTGGCTTTTTTGTTCAGTTGCTTATATATTTGCTAAAACATTTCTATGCACCAACATTCGTGAATAGTTGATGAGCATAAATTGGAATGTCTATTTGTGTGCTGGAATACTATGAAGCAGTCGGCTGAAGACGCAATCCTATTATGTAAACTTTGCTCAGGGTTTCAGGTTTTGCATTTCGCGCACAGTCTAGCATAGACTGCAGGTCATGACGTGATTAGTAAGTGTGCGAGAGTTTTAGGGCACTTTCTTTCGTTTAGGTGCAAAAAGTTAATAAAGCAAAAATAGTTTTAGTGGCTTGCTGTAGTATATAATGCACGCACTATCTCTCTCTCTTTCTGCCTCATGTTTCACGATGCTTCTTTTTGGATTTGGTACTCACATTCTTTTACAATTCATTATTCTTTTGCAGTAGGGTCGAAGGAGAGCCCTGGAGGCTGGATTTAGTTAGGGATTGGAAAAATTCAGGGGTGTCGATGACCACCCTTAGCCAAGGCGTATCTCTGTACCTGATAGGGGCAATAGAAAATGAATGGACAATATGTTTATATGCTTCCTTTTCTAGAAGTTAAGAGTAATAGTCGGCATTAAGGAAAAATAGAGATTAATTTTTATTGTTTTTACATTTGTTTGCTTCATATTTTTTTTTCTTTTGTTTGCGTGGTACTGGAGTTACTGTTATGTTGCGACTCTTGGTATAGTTGGAATCACTCTTGGTTAGATAAGCAGAATCCAAGTGTATTGAAATTTACCACAACATAATAATTATTTCACTTATTCATGATCAGCAGGTGCATTGCACGTGCGTTTAGACTAGATTAGTTTGAAATGAGTTTCCACCACTTGGTGTTGACTTTGACAATTGAGTGAGTGTTGATTTTGACCATTGACTACTACACGAAAATCAAATGGAACGGCAGGCGCATCGCGCGTGCGTGCTATGCTAGTGTGTATAAAGAAAAGACGACGAGGAAGAACACAACGTGTTCAAAGAAAATTAAATGTCCGTTCAAGATAGCATATAAAAAGTGCAAAAAAAAAATGAAGGGATGGGTTCTATCCAAGGATGCTAAGGATGCTGTGGAAGGTCGTCAGAATCACCCTTGTCCGGAACATCTTAAAGGACATTCAATGGACGCAAGGCTTTTTCCTCAAGAAATGGAGAAAATAGCTAAATTTAGGAAAATGGGTATTTCACCACTTAATATGCTTCGCTTACTAAAAGATGATAACAAGGATAATATATCATCTTTGTCCACCATTTACAATCAAATTGAGACAATTAAAAGGAATGAATGGAAGGATAGACAAGTCATGCAACATTTTTTTTTTTTTTTTGCTCAAGAGAAAGGCTACACGGTTCAAAAGAAGGTAGGTCCGGAAGAAGAAATAACGCATCTCTTCATTGCTCATCCAAAGAGTGTTCAATTAGCTCAATTCTTTCATAAAGTTCTTATAATGGATCACACTTACAAGACTAACAAATACAAGATGCCATTGTTGAATATTGTTGGTCGTACGTCGACGAAGTCACCGTTTACCGTTGCTTTTTTTTTCTTCTAAAGAACGAGCAAGAACCAAATTACACTTGGGCGCTACAACAATTGAAGGCGATTTACCGAGAAGATGATATCCCCGGGGTTATAGTGACGGACAATGAAGTAGCATTAATGAACGCAATAGAGAACGTCTTTCTATTAGCACATAATATGCTTTGTACGTTCCATATATGGTGTAATGTGATGAATAGGTGCAAGCCTCAAATTTTTCCACCAAAGAGGAAAGCATTTGAAGAGATTAGTAAGCTACCGGAAGATCAACAAGCGGTTGCAAAAGAGGAATTTGATAGACAATACATTCTAAATCATGCTAAATGGATTGCTTTCTCCAGTGAATGCGAGTCATTGACTTGGTCTTTTACCGAAGAAGAGTATATTCTAAATCTTGCCACGTTTATTGAACATTAGTCTATCCCCGATTATTCCGAGGATATTGTAACGTATGTGTTGAGCAATGATTGGAGCCGCACAAAGAGCGGTTCGTTCATGCATTTACCAACCACCATAAACACTTTGGGAATCAAGCGACAAGTTTGGTACAATCGGCTCACCATGAGTTTTTGTAGCCAAACAATACCTCCCCTCCATCTTTTGGAGTACCATAAGTTAGGTTCTTTGGTGGAAAACACAAATCCTTATGAGGAATGTATGCATATCTAGCACAAGGCTTTTTAGGCGTCCTTCTAGGTTTATCTTGAACTATTTATCCTTGTTCCTCTTCTTCTTCCTCGTCCTCCGAGTCCTCCTCTGATTCGTCATCTTCATTTTCTCCATCCTTATCTCCATCTTCCTCATCTTCTTCACTGTCATCATTGTCATTTTCTTCATCCTTATCTCCTTCTTCTTCTTCAGCTGGTTCCTCTTCTCCACCTTGATTATGTTCTTGATTACCCATCTCTTCCACAATATCTTGATCAACTTGTTGGATTATATTACCAAAATTATCTCTATTGACATCATCTTGGATGACAACACCCGGTAATGACCCACCTCCGAACTTAGCATTTTTGGTTCCACGCTTATTGGCACCAAAGTGTACTCTGCCTCGAGGCATGGGAGTTATCATATCTTCCAGTAAAGGTTGGTTGGATTTTTTACCTTTGCTGCTAATCAAGTTCCTAATCAAGAAAACAAAAGATATTAGCTTAACCGATAAATGATTGACTAAATCAGACGCAATATAAGGGTTCTCAGTGTAAGGTTTGGTCAGTAGCAAAAGTTCACTAAAAATAGGCAAACTATAATTTTGTGTTCCAGAAAATAGTTCGGTTAGTCAAGTTTTTTTGCGAACAAACCGAACTCCACATATATGCAATTAGGGAAGAGTTCGGTTGGTCAAGTTTTTTTGCGAACAAACCGAACTCCACATATATGCAATTAGGGAAGAATTCGGTTAGTCAAGTTTTTTTGCGAACAAACCGAACTCCACATATATGCAAGTAGGGAAGAATTCAGTTACGAAAATATAAAAAAAGAAATATGCGAACAAACCGAAGTCTATATGTATGCATTAATGGTAAAGTTCGGTTAGAAAGAATTAAAAAAACATGCAAACCAACCGAACTCCACATATAGCCGCTGAGGGTAAAGTTCGGTTAAAGCCAAACTCAACATAGCGGGAAAAAATAGCAAAGTCCGGTTACAAAGTTTCAACATTTTTTTTATAGTAATGGTAAAGTTCGGTTACAAAATACTCTTAACACTTTTTGCGAACCAACCGAACTACCAGTTCGGTAACCTAATTTTAAATTTCATAGAACCGAACTGTTCTTCGTGTTCTTCCTTTCAGGAAGTTCGGTTAAAAAACTAGGGTTTTTTCAAAACTCCTTCTAACCGAACAACACACTGTAACTTCCATTTGAACTATATTTTGATGATTTCTATTAAATTTAACCAATCAAAATCAAACTAAAAGTAATGGGTTTGTGGGAAAATGCCTGCGGATTTTCATAGTGGCAGTCTCAAGGTTCTTCCTGGGTCTTTGATACCCGATTATGACTTCACCTTCTGGTTCCACTTCTTTATCAATTTTAACTTCACTTGGGAGATTTGCTAGATGTGCTAATGGGGGATCTTGTCCTGGGAGTCTTGAGGTTTTCTTTCGACGACCCATTCTTATACTTGATTCATTAATCGACGATGAAAATTTTATGAATCCCAAAAAAAAAAAGATGAAGTTGAAAGGAAGAAGAAGAAGAGAAGCAAAAAAAAAAAAAAAAATCCCCAAAACCTATTTTGTGCGGCTAGGTAAAGGAGGGGTCTGATTTTGGTTTTTTGTTAATGGATTAGAAATAGGTTAAATTTATATTTTGGTGGTTATTAGTTTAGTTTTAATTTTAATTAGGGTTAAAGGAAAATTAGTAATGTCTACACTTTAGGAAATCCCTTATAATTATAGGGTAGATGGCTTTATAAAACAATGGCCCCCCCAAAAAGAAAGGCTGGTCCCCAAAAAATCGTTCAAAAAAGGAAGACCCTTTGCAATTTTAGTACTAGCCCATATAACTGTTTGTCCACATGATTTTTTTTTCCAAGTAAATTGTAATTTTTTTATTAATCATCAGTCGAAAGAAGTTTATAAGAGTTGGATGGGAGCCTGGCAACAAGCTGAGCTCCAACCCTTTTTTGGATAACTACTCCAATTCTATGAATAAGATAATCCCCTACCATAATGTTCGCATCATGGCTAGCCATGTAATTCCGTAGCCGCTTCAGGAAGTCAATAATATCATCACCAAGCTCACCCAATATTGTAAAATCTAAGGCACCGAACTCATAACCTTGAGCAGTACACTTATTCAGGTATTTCTTACGCTTACGGATGACAACATTATGAATGGCTTGTCCAGGTTTGAAAGTGCGCACACATCCACCTGTGAAGGGGGAAACACCAGTGACGTTCAAACAAACATCACACCCATTATCCCAATCATAAACTAAAATGTCAGCTGGCCTCAATGCGACACCATCATCAGAGAGAAAATCCAAGGCAACTTCTTTTCTAGTAGGGACACCAACACGATAACACATATCAGCAATAATATCACACACATATTAGGAAAAATGACTGAGTGAGTCTGGGTTACAAAGGCAGTAGAGCCATCTAATATTGAAGGGACATTCCTTCTCATATTAGATTTATCTACTAGAAATTTTTGAGAAATACATGCTGGTGGATTAGAAGTCCAATCCAATTCTGAAAATAAATTCCTTGCGAATTTAGCTAAGGAGTCTGATACTACATTGCCTTTTCTTGGCACAAACTGAAAACCTAAAAAGTTGTTACAAGAAAGGGCCATCTTCTCTGCTTCCTCCAAAATGTTTTTTCTTCTCCATGAGACTTCTGAAATGCGGCCATTTAGATGGTTGAAAAGACTCTAACAGTCCCCTTCGATGCTGAAATGATGGATGTTCTTTTCTTTTGCACAGTAAGCTGCCTGCAGGACGCCTACCGCCTCTGCTTCTTGTGGGTCCGAGCTTGTGGATGATCCTGCTCTTCCTCCTTTAACTTCGCCTGTTTCATTTCTTAAGATTAGTGAAAAAGTAGAATACTGTAATTCTGAGATCCATGTTGCATCCACATTAATTTTGAGGCAATTTGTTGTTGGGGCAGTCCAAGAAACTTTTTGCTTTCTCGCAGATTTGTTGCTTGCCTTATGATTTTAGGAATTCCTAGACCAATAAGAGATATGTCTTTGGATTTCCATTGATAACTGATAAGATGATTTAGATTTTTCCTCGAAAATTATTGATAGGCTCAGAAACCTACAATAAATACTGCAAGTGCACAGCGTCTAACTCGTAGACAATGGCAAGTACAGGTCGTTCCCACGAGGAGTGTGAAAATACTTCTACTAACTAATACCAAGAATTGAATAATCGAATTAATAATGTTTTAATAATTTTCAGAAACTCGAAACAAAATCAAGAAATAATAATTCTAACAATAAAAAAAATGAAAATGGGTTATTAGGATTTTCGGTTTCCACCAATTAATTACCAAACTCTACTAATCTTTAAGAATATATTCCATGCGTTTTCAAATACTGTTTCTCCGCTATATTTTCCTTCGCTTCATGGGTAGTGATTCTAAAGCATTACCTATCAATACTTGCATACCACGTCTAGGGATTTAACCGAAGCACGCAATATCAATTCAATAGCATAAATAATCAAGAAAATCACATAAACGATTAAACATCAAGCTTTGTGAAGAAAAAACTACTAGTCATTCAAATCATTATTGAGCATATAAATATAGAGTTTACACAATTTATTGGTTTCTACCTAAACCCTAACATAACACTATCTAGAAATGGCTTTCTCAAAAGTCATAAACATATTAAAATTAAACTCTAGGTAATGAAAAATGAAGAATCGAAAACAAAACTTCAAAACCCTTCCTTCGTTGCGGCACTGTGGCCGGCTTCCCCCTTTCTCAAATAGTCACCACCTTCTTATACACCTTCCTTTTCTTTTATTTTATTAATCAAAGTATCAAAATAAATTATTCTATGAAATATCTTGCATGCAAGTTGATGTCGTCATCAGTATCTTTCCCCAAATAGTATTGCCACCTCGTTCTTCCAATGAAATAATAAACTCCCCTTATTTCCAAAATCTCCCAAATGAAGAAAGAGTTATTTTATTTCCAAAATAGTCACGTGTAAATATTCCTCAATTAATTCTTCACATGACAAATAAATTATCTTTCTTGGTGGAATATATTTGTAATAAAGTAAGAAAGATAAAATAGTTCCCATTTTCAGTTTCCATGCGCCAATCCCACTTTGATTTCAATTCCTTTGCTGTGTTTCTGCCTCGCCTCTGAAACAATTTTATGCTGATGATATATATGGAGATACCAGGCCAGCTACATTTTGTCACTGTGGTTGCTGATATATGGAAATACCAGGCCAACCCATTTCACCATTGTGGTTGCTAATACCAGGCCAACCCGGCTGCTGATACATGGAAATACCATGCCAGCATAATAAGTGCTGCTGATATATAGAAATGCCAGGCCAGCATAATAAGTGTTGCTGATATAGAAATACCAGGCCAGCATAGTAAGTGCTGCTGATATATAGAAATACCAGGACAACATAATAAGATGTTGATACATGGAAATACCAGGCCAGCATAATAAGTGTTGCTGATATATAGAAATACCAGGCCGGCATATTTCATCATTGTGGTTGCTGATATATGGAAGTACCAGTCCAACCACATTTTGTCATTTTCGTCGCAAACACCATTAAGTCTCACATTTTGCTGTTTATTCGCTGGATGTTCGAATTCACTTGTACTTTCTACAAAAGCACTAAAATAGTATTAGTAACTAAAATATTGTATCCTAGCTAATATAAATATGGGTATAAAATGTAGCATTTATATGCTTATCAATTATGTTACATCTTTCCTTCCAAACGGACCGCATTTTGGTAAGAAAAAGTTATGTTGATATTGCTTGGTTTGTAGTATGAAATCCTAGTTTACATAGATCTAGAATACTGACTGTTGTGTCGAATTGTATATTAATTGGGTCAGGTCCTTGTTCCCAGACTGATTTTGCATATCTACAATGAAATAGAAGATGTTTTGTTGTTCTAGTTCTTCTCCACACATTGGACAAGAAGGATCAATGTCTTTTACTTTTTCATACAACTTTGTATTAGTAGCTACAAAATTTTGAATGCACTTACACACAAAAAAAAAAACTTTTGTTCTCTGTGATATTTTAGTTTCCATAAGGTTTTCCAGAAAATTTCAGGGAGAGATAGGCTAGCTTCCTCTAATCCTCTTTCATTATGTTTACATTGATTTTACAGTGTGGATCCCTGATTAATTTGGTAAGAGTCCATCTAAGCTTATCCTGTTTTTTATTGTTGGATTTGTTTAAGAATAAGTAAACTCTACAAATTAGAACAACTATGTCAGTAGGGAAAAGGGAGTTTATGAGATGATAGTTCCATTTTTTGTTTATAGGGTCAATGAGGTCTGCCACTAGATTGACAGACTCATTGAGAGAATTTCTATACTGCAATAGGTACCTTTTAAGCAAGAAATCCAATTATCTTCCCAGATATTGATATGTAAACCATTTCATACTTCTCAAATGTTGTACTTAGTGACTAGTTTTAAGCCTTTACACAAACATTTCCATGTCCATGATGCCTTATCTGGTGATTTGGCTTTTAAGGGTCCTTTATTCTTAAAGTTAATAGGTTTTAGAGTCTTTTCCCAAAGAGAGTTGGGTTCCCACACAAATCTCCAAGCTACTTTTGTGATCATTGCTAGGTTAAATTTTCTGACATCTCTAAATCCTAAACCTCCAGAAAGAATAGGTTTACAAAGGGTAGTCCAAGCTTTAGGATAGAAACCAATATCTGATTTTTGACCCCACCAAAAGTCACGCTGGGTGGAGTCTACTTTGTTGGTAATAATATTTTTTGGCAGTATAATACATCGTATCTGGTGAGAAGGTATACTAGTTAGTGCAGACCTATTAAGAACCATTCTACTTGATAGAGGCAGAACCTTACCTTTCCAACCTTTCGATTTGATTCCATCCTATCTAATATTGGGCCAAAAGTTTTTATTATAGATTTGTCTATGAAAAGAGGTGCTTCCAAATAAGGGTCTTTTCGGTTAATATGTTTGATCTTAAGAAGTTTTGACATTATTCTTTGATGTTTTGGTTGAACTTTTTGCTAAAGAATTACCTGATTTTTCAAAATTGATGAGCTGACCTGAGGCTTTACTGACGATGTCTATGGTGGAAAATAGATTCTTACATTCTACCAGGTCAGCCTTAACGAATAACAAGCAGTCATCAGCAAAGAGAAAATGAGAGATATATTCACTTTTAGGTGCTATTTTAACACCATGAAGCAATTTATATTGTTCCTGAGCTAGAAGAAGTCTGGAGAAAACTTCCATACAAAATTATTAAAAGATAAGGAGATATTGCGTCTCATTGATGGAGTGAAGAAATTCCCAGGAGAGCCATTTAGCAAAACTCTTACAGAAGTAGTAGAAATGCATTGTTTAATAATTAAGTTCACAAAATTCTTGGGAAAAGCCGAAGGAATCTAAAGCTTTAGGAAGAAAATTCCAGTTTACCTTGTCAAAGGCTTTTGACATGTCTATTTTAATACCTCTAACCCCCTGTTTTTGTTTCTTTTTCTTAAAAGAGTGTATTATTTCATGAGCTACAATAATATTATCTGATATTTGTCTGGAGGAAAGAAAAGCTGACTGGAATGGTGATATGATTTTTTCTAAAAAAACGTTTAGTTCTGTTAGCTAAATTTTTTGCAATTATTTTATAGGTAGTGTTACAAAGCCCTATGAGTCTAAATTGACTAGGAATCTTAGGTTGTTTAATCTTAGATATTAGAAAAATTTGAGTTTTATTGAATTCGTGATTCATTATTATAGTTTCAAAGAAGGATTGAATTGTTAAAAATAGTTGAGAGCCTACTGTTTCCCAGTTGCTTTTGAAGAAACTAGCAGGAAAGCCATCAGGGCCTGAGGCTTTGCTTGGTTTCATATTTTTTAAGACAGAGAGGATCTCCTCTTTTGTGGGAATATCCACTATACTCATGTTGTCTTGATCAGAGATAGAAGAAGATATGTTCTTAAAATTTCGGTCGTGAAGAGAAGTATCAATGTTGTCATATGTAAATAGGGCTGCCGTAAAAACAAGTAAGAACCCATTTACTGGAAGAAAAATTTGTTTTCACTAAGATATTGATCATATTTAAATTCCATCGTACTATATCAAAGTGGAAACCGTCCACCCAAGTGCCACTACAAGACCCCTTACTATACCTATAAGGTCGACAATGTGGTAGTTCGGGTAGAAAGACACTAGGTTTTTAACAAGATATCTTTGAGATTTTGTTTCAGATAGGAAAATAATTTCTAGTTTTTGTTTTTAAATGAAGGTTTCAAGATGATTCTGTGTAAAAGGATTCCCACAACCTTGAATATCCCAAGCTAAAATCTTCATTATCTGAAGATCAAAACAAGTTAGAAAAGAGTTAAAATTGCTAAATTAGAACTAGACATGTGAGAGTGACTAAGTTATTGTGACACAATGGACGTGGAAGCTATCTTAAGATCTAATTGAATACAACTAAATCATGCAAACACAGGGAAGTTACACTAAAATTTATATTAAAGCAGAAAATTATATTATAGCAGTGAATTAAATTGAAATAGTTAGTAGGAAATAGTTCAGATGAGTGAAATACACGTGTCTCCTCCTTTTGACGTGATGGGGAATTGAGTGAGAAGTGAATATGGAAATAAGATTCAGATGAAATGTGTTGTTCTTCTTTCAAATTGGATTTGTACTGATCAATTTTAAGGTGCTTGCCATTTCCAGCGGATAATGCAAAGGTTTTCAGAAGAAAAAGATGATGGAAATTCCAGAATTGAAATCTTAGATGCATAATGCAAAGAGGGTTTGGGGTTATCAAGTTGAGGATCAAATGATACAGATATATGCACAGGCAGTGAAACATGTATTTTGAAATTAGATGCAGATGCTGGGGATTCAAAAGAATCCCTAGCATTTTCATAAGGTGAAAATGACAAACGTCGACCTAGAATAGGGGACTGGAACCCAGTTCTTATTTGATCTGGATTAGCGATATCCTAGAGGAAACCAGAACCCAAAATCTGAACCGATTCAAGCGATCCTGTTGAATCAATGACTCGATGAGTTTCAGAATTAACCATATGATCGAGTGGACTCGGTTCTTGACAAGCTTAAGGGAATATAATCTTCACGAAGATTAAAAGGGAAGGTGCGCTTGCCCAAGATGGAGTCAGAAACTAGAGGCATATCCTCCTCCATTATGGGAGGGTTTTCATCAATCTGTTGGTTTTGTCAAGAAACCCAGATTGATTGGTCCTCCAAAGGGGATGAGGTTCTGAAGAGGTTGTTGTACGTGTCTCTGACTCCTGGAAAGCTGAGAAAATCTTCAACAGGAATTGATTCCCTATGATCATACACATTGTCTTTAGGGTTCCAAATTTGTATCGGAGAATCATTTAGAAAGAAAAGATCATCACTAGGATAAGGAGAGTCTATTTTGATATCATAAATATCCTCTAAAGGCAACCCTATATGATAAGACAACTATTTTTCTTATGACCAAATCTTAGACAGTGTAGACAGAATTTCGAAGGGATATTGAGATGGTTAAAGAAAATCTCAGTAACCGGGTATTTTCCAACCTTTATTAAAAGTTTATCTACGAGAGGCTTTTCGATGTTCACCTAGACCATAACTCGTGGCAGACAATCAAGGGCTGAAACTTCACTACCTAAACACACCCTGCTCACCTGACCAAGCTTGCTAGCAATTAATCCTAAAACTTCTTTGCTTCAATGTTCATGTTTAGCATTTAGAACACTAGCCCATATGGGTATTTCTGTGACCACATCTGTGAAAATATTCATTCCAGGATAAGTTGTTGTAGCAGAGAGCACATTGTCAGATGGATACCATGGTCTATTTGATGATATATCCCCCTGAAATCATTGGATGACTGAAAAGTGATAATAAAAATATTGGGATATACTTGTTATTAGAATATATAGCAGATACAAACAAGTATCCGAGGTGCAGACAAGGACCGAGGAAACTATATGGTGAAGTCAAGACTAAATCAAGTAACTGTGCAGTAAGACACGTGAAGTGGAGGTTAAGTCAAGTGACCATGATATACGTGGCACGTGAAGTGAAGACCATACAATATTCAAACTGAAGTCAAAGTCAAGATGAAGTGATCAAGACTCAAGTTATCAGAAGATCGACGGAGATTAGTTAAGTTTCCAAGAATAAAAAGATCTTGTGTAATTTAGGTAGTTTTCTAGACAAGTCAAATATCTAGGTAATTTCCTATTACTCATATTCTAGTTAATTAGGGTATATATTATAGAGAATAATATAATATCCTATATTAACTATTAGTACTCTATAAATAAAGAGTCATAATGTAATTGTAAATCATCTCAGAATGTTCTGATGATCAATATTATTATTCACCCTACGGGGTTGCTTGTGGACGTAGGTCGAGTTGACCGAACCACGTTAAACATCGTCTCCATTATTGTTTTGGTATGTAGATTTATTTATTCTTGATTGATTTATTTTATCATTGATTTGTTTTTATTATTTATCTAACATCAATGATATCCATCTTGAATTTGATCTACATATCAAAATTTAAGACTTGTCTAATATGGAAACCAATACTTGGTCCCCAAAAGTTACTTAAGGCTCATCTTGTTTCCCATGTTTTAATTGTGACAGTTGAAAAGATTCTTGCTAGAAGGTTGTTGCTCCTAATGCCGTAATCTCATATGAATTATTGGGGTGTTGTTAGTAGACCTGTGTTGCTGTGCGGTTTGCAAATCTTTGGGAAAAAGATAGACCACTGAGATGTTTATAGAGATTGTAACTATTAGCCATTGTAGGAACTGAAAAGGATGAAGAGAAGAGAGAAAGAAAAGGTCGAAAGAAACATATGGATTCCTTTTATTTTAAGGTTGTTGATTGTGGGGAGCAAATTAAGAAATGATTATTCGAAAAAGAGTTCAAAAAATTTCCCGTGACTGAGAAGTATATGTCATATTGTATGAGACGAAAAGGAGACCAATCCTTTCTCAACAGACAATCAAGCAAAGGATAAAATAACACCTAAACGTACGAGGTTGAATCTTGGGTTCTGCAATCTAGTGACAATACTAGGTTTTGGGAGATGTAACATAACGAGGACTGATCAGCCAGCTATTTGGGACATGGATAATTTAAACTATATGAGTTCATTTAAAATTTACGTCAAGGTCAATTAGTTATGTTTAAGTCAAGGTTGAGAGATATTGTGTGCATCTAATAATGTTAGACATACTTGATGTGAAACTCGTCTACGCATGCAGGATGGTTGGGTGAAGGGAGTTACCGTGTTACAGAATTTCAAGAGTTAAGACGTAGAATTAAAGAGAATTAAGAGGGATAAGTGATACAATTTACCATAAAAAGAAGCCCAAAGGAAGTTTTTGTTATACCAATTTAGAGAGGAAAACAAACAGGTACAAAAGTTCTTTTTAGAAATTCATGGCTTGCGATCATTCGAAACCACCAAAAGATGCACATATATTATCAACTCGAGTCATGAGATGTAGGGAAAGACAGTTTCATAGGATTCAATATTATTTCTGTATCAGGTGTTATACTGAGGCTTTTCTTCATCGCGAGCAAGCTAAAGTGTTGGCCTATTGCAACATAAGCAAATAGGGGAAAAGCAAATTGCATGAGGGTACTAAGGCACAGATTCGAGCAAAACTGGAGAAGGATGAACAAATAGATGTTCCAATTTTTCTCTATGAGATGCCACCAAGTATGGATTATTTAGACTAAGGCACAGATGAAGGAAGCACGATACAAAAGAAAGAGAGTACGAAGAATCAGAGAAGAATGAATGAAGGTTATTTAGACTTAGATCTATCATGAATGTTATTTAGCTTTATGAAAGATTTATGGGCGTGTTTATGTAGGTTTGCATGTTTTAAGACTAGTGTTTTGTTTTTTAAGTTCTAGTGTTCTGTTTCAGGGCATTTTGCACGCTTCAGATGTGTTTAGATATAAAAGATGTGGTTGCTTCCTTCACTTCTTACTTGTTTTGAAAATTATTCATATAGCTAGAAAATAGAATAAAATATTCATACTCGAAAAGAGATCCAAATTGATTCTGAATCGATCCCAAAATAGTTACTCTAGTCAATGTCATAAGCATAGGATTATTAGGAGTTAAGCATGAATAGTGTGAAAAATTAACATGAAATTTAGATAAAGGAAATTAGGAGAGATTGGTTAAATTTAGATAAGAAATCCAAAAAGGTTAAATTTATTGCTATATTTGAAATCCATAAGGAAACGGAGTCCTAGTCCAAAGCAAAATCGGGATTCTGTTTGCACAGAAACCCAAAAAGGATGAATGATAATGCATAATATGCGAAGTAATGTAAGACAGTGGATGAGATGAATTTAAGGAATAAGAAAATTCAAGTTTTAAGAATTTGAAAACTAAAACTGAAAATTAATTCGGAAAGAGTAAAAAATGATCATATGCAGACGAATAGTGAATCTAAATGAAGATATATTAATAAGTTTAAAACACAGATTGCAAGAGAAAATGCGAAAAGAAAGAAAGAATAAAAAAAGGAGGTGGGAATTTAAAAAAAAAAAATCATGTTTGACACTAAGGAAAAAAAAAATTAAGAGAAGGGAAGAGAGAGAAAGAACCGTTGTATGGTTTGTTTTTTTTAATGGATATCTAATAATGGTTCCATTTTATGTACTAGTAATGATCTTTTTGTTTACTTGTTATTTATGCACTGTTCCGTGAAAAATGATACTTTTATTTTTGTATTTATACTTAAAAAAGGGTTAAGTTAGAAAAATGAAAGTATCATTTTTACTGAAACAAACGAAGTATTATATTAATTGTAGCTTAACAAAATTGCACCATTTCAACAAGCTCCTTCAAATTAGCTGCCATTTTCCCGATTTTTCTTTCCCAAAAACACAGTGAAACGCCAGGCAACAAGCGCATTGAGCTACACAACATCCACACTTGGTGGATCTCCCAAACTCCTCCCCATTACACTGTTTTCATATGCTGAGACCTCGATTATCTTTCTCATTTGCTATTTTGTTGTTGTCTTTATTCCTTTATATGTGTTTCCATCATCGGGAAAAAAAAAAACTGATTCGGTTTTTCACTATCCTTTTGGTAATATTTCCTTTACAACATCAACTTTTTAACTTTGCAATTTGTCAAAAGTAACTCATAAAAGTTCATTAATTTCTTCTGCTTCTGGTATCCAAACACCCTATATTCTAAGATAAACACAATCACATCAAACGTTTTGTCAGACTCATAGACAAATAACCTACTTGCCCTTGTCTTTTTGCCTTATTGAAAAACTACTTTTTCTATGGATTTAATAAATTGGTTGGGGTATGTTAAACTCATATTAGAATTGGCAAAAAAAAAAAAGGAACTAAGTGTGCCAATCTAATTAATATCAGGATGTTCTAAATTTAGAAGAGCTGAATAAAAATTAGAAAAATCATTCTCAACAGGCGCCTAATTTTATTTTGATCGGTAAAGAATTTGATACTGGTGCGTTTCGAATTCAGGTCACTGATATTATCACTCAATAACTTTACCACTGTACTACAATGACACCTGCAGCAGACGCCTCATTTCAACAACCCGTTCATAACAAAACGCCTCATTTAAACGATGCAATTAATGTACCCTGAATTGGGCAAATAAGATTTTTTTTTTTCGGAATAAAAGGTCCTACACGAAACCGATATGCTAATAATAATCTCTTTGTTTAATTTTCTTTTTATTCTACTGTATTTAATTTTAGTTTGTAAATATTACAACATTTTAGTTGTCCCTTCTCCTTTCTTAAAAACACAGTGATTCAGTGGCGCATACTCTCGCCAAGCACTTTGAGCTACAAATATCCACACTTGGTGGCTCTCCGGTACATTGTGCTCAGATGCTGGGACCTCAAATTATCTTTCTCATTTGATGTTTTGTTGTTGTCTTTCTTTCCATCATCATCGGAAAAAACAAAAGAAAATTAATATTCCGGTTTTCACTATCTCTTGGCATTTCCTCTCTTAGAAAAAGGCATTTGAAGGCGGCATTTCCTTCAAAATATCAACTTTTTAACTTTGCAATTTGTCAAATATAACTCATAGAAGTTCACTAACGTAGTGCTTTAAGGATCAACACAACCACATCAAACCTTTTGTTAGACTCGCAAACAAATAACCTACTAGCCCGTATCCCTTTTTCCTTGTTGAAAAACTGCTTTTTCTAATGTGGATTTAATAAATTTGTTGGGGTAGTTAACATAAGAAGAAAATTTTAATATTCTCATTTAGTTTTCTTTTCTTTCCATCTACTCCTCCTTAAAATCTAATTAGCTTTAAGTTTAGATATCATGATGATGATGAAGAATGCAGGCCCCCTCTGATCAGAGCACTCCATGTGCTTCATCAACACTTCATCCCTCCCTTGGGGCTACTGCCCCATTGCAAGAAAAAGAATCATTTTCTCCCTTTTACTATTTAAACCTTATTAGAGAAAGAGATGTGGCACGTGTAAATCCAATCATAGAGGTTCTTCTGGCACTACATGTGCATCATCTCAACTTATTGGCTAACCCTTTCTTTACATTATTCTTCTCTCTGGTCCTTCTTTTCATTTCCAGCCATATAATCCATATATTCTCCTTCCCTTCAAAATCCACCAAAAATGATAAGAAACCGCGTTATTTTGATAGCTGCTTGCTCGCTAGTGGTGACGTAATTATTCTGTCGGATTTTTTAAGCAATCAGGGTGTTCATGTAGAAGCGTGCACTTATCTCCATAAAAAAAAAGAGCGTGCAACGTATCATAACATAACAGTAGCTACACAGATGTATATATCTCACAGTAGTCAGTAGTAGTACTACTATTAGTGATCACTGATCATCATCATCAGCAACTAAGTTTTTTTTGGTACTTTGTAGCTCTCTCTAATCTCTATACATCATACGTCCTGAAATGAGCAACCTAGCTCACTCTTGGTAATACTTCTTTAATTCTTCAAACCCTAACTCATTTTCTTCTTATTTTATCTTCAGTTTCTAATCTTCTTCTCTTGGGATTTTCGTTGTTGTTGTTGTTATAGGTCTATAAGTGATGAATCACTAAGAAGATTTGTGCACTTTGCAAGTGAAAGTTGTATACAAGAACTCTTATCAGCTTCAGATTCAACTTGTTCTAGTAGTAGTAAGGTTAATGGTACTAATGGTCACAGAAATCAGCATAATAATAGTAATAATAACCATGATGGATGGAATAGGGTTCATAGTATAAACACAGATGATCATGACGGTGTTGAGATATCAAAACGTAGATCGGCCGGTAATTCGTTTCATATTTTCAGAAGTCGCTGGTTACTTAGATCAGTCTCGCCGGAACAGTTCATAACCGTCGCCAATGCTATCGATGCCGCAAAGGTACGTAATAATTAATTAAAACGTCCAATCCACCATAACCATAGGCTTTTTTGTGTTTTCTTCCAAACTGACAAAATGAGCTTTTTTCATATCTGTTTGGCTTTTTAGTAAAAAAAACTTATATAGTAAAATTGTTCATTATGATCAGCAATGGGACTCAGATCTTGTAGAGGCTAAGTACATAAAAGATCTTGGAGAAAACCTTAGCATTATTAGTCTCAGATATGGAGATGGGTCAAAACCTTTGTTCAAGAACAGGGAATTCATTGTCTACGAACGACGGGAAACTATGGATGATGGTACCCTGGTAAGATTATGCTTAATTGTAGTACTAACCGGCCGACTTTAAGAGGTCTTCTACAGGGTGACTAAATTATGGGTAATTTTTGTGGTAATTCATAAGGTGGTTGCAGTAGCTTCTCTGCCAAAAGAGATAGCAGCAGGATTGTACCCAAAACGGAGCAATGCGATTCGAGGACTTTTATTGCAGTCAGGATGGGTGGTTGAAAGATTTGAAAAGGATTCTTGTATGGTAACTTATGTCGTTCAGGTAAATATCGATACAGTGTGGCATTTTTCTGATTTCTCTTTTTTTTGTTTTTGTTTCTGTTCTTTCAATTATTTGATTTGATTGAGTTTGGGTTTTTTGTATGAATGGACAGTTGGATCCTGCAGGATGGTTGCCCAAGTTCTTTGTGAACAGACTGAATACGAAGCTGGTGATGATCATTGACAAACTAGCTCAAGCTTGCCTGCAAATCAATTGAAATTTTTATACAAAAACAATACATATATATTTATATGAATATCAAAACTATATTTGGGGTGAGGAAATAAAACCAATAGAGTTGTACTTGCAAATTGTAAGGATATGAAATCTTATAATGTAATGTATAAGATGCTGTATATATACTGATAATGTCAAATATAGTGATATCCAAACAATGTGGCAATCCTCCATCCTATGTTTCTTGCACCCATGCTCGTGACCATCAGTGAGTTGCTAACAAACACAGAATGCTCAGCGGTAAAACGGAAATTGAAGGTAGGAGTGAACAAAAAGGATTTTTTTTTTTTTGAAGTTTTCTTGACGGAGACATACATGATGCATGAATAAGCTTTCGTAGCCAAATACTTAAAGTACTGGTTAAAGGGTGTTGTGTCGTGTCCTCGATGGACAAAATAATGGCAAGACAAGAAACCTGCAGTTGAGGAACCTACTGCCCCTCACCCACACTAGATACCAAAGAGAGTGGAACTGGATGTCTTAGAATGTAGACACTTCAATTGAAGGCTAGTTTGGTGATGTTGGGACATTTTGCAAAAATGTTTTTCTAAACGTACTGTGTTGTGCTGTAAAAAAAAAACCGACCGACTTTTAAAGCACAGCACTTAAAAAATTTGGATTTTATCTGGTAAATTAATACATTGAACTGTGGTTGATGTTGATATTGATATGGCAAAAGTTCATAATTTCAAAACAACAATTCTTATAACATCACTTAAGGATAGATAAGTCAGTTTGATTAGTTGTTTATGTAATACTAGAGAGTTGACTAGAATTACAGACAAAGACCCAAGTTTTTAATCTTAGAACCCAGAATTACTACTAGTTCCATGTCCATCATTGATGCCGGAATCTGAATGCTGAACGGAAGTAACCGGAAACAGGACATTGTCATAAAAAAGTCCGGCCATAGCACCACCAATCAAAGGTCCGACCCAATAAACCGCTTGATTCTTAAAACTACCATTTACCAGGGCAGAACCAAATGAGCATGCCGGATTCATCGAACCGCCGGAAAAAGGTCCCGTTGCTAAAACATTTCCACCGGCAACAAATCCAATTGCTATAGGTCCTATCGCACTGAGAGGGCCTTTTCGTGCATCCCTTGCAGCGTAAATTGTGTAGACTAGTGTAAATGTTGTGACACCTTCAATGATGGATGCTCCGAATCCGGTCATTTCAACGGCAATGGCATGGGTTGGGACAACATGATCGGCTGTTGCCACTCGTAAGAGAAGGCAAGCCATTGATGAAGCAAGCAACTGCATGATCCAGTAAAATAATGCAGTTGGAATGCTGATATGACCGCCCACTGCCAATCCAAAAGTGACAGCAGGATTCACATGTGCCCCTGATGATGATGCGGATGTAGTATCTGACGATGATGATGCGCCAAATATGTAAACTGCGGTTGATAATGCAAATGCATTTGCAAATGCCACAGCCACCAGACACGATGGGTCAGATGTGTTTGTTCCATCCGGCAGTAACTCGCGGGATGCCATTATTGAACCAATGACAACAAATACAAACAGAAAAGTTGAAATGAATTCTGCGAGATACGATCTAAGTGCGGTTTGGTTGATCGAATGCTTCAAACGGCCATGTAACGATCTCGTTGTTGCAGGAGTCCCCATCATTGAAGCCATGAATTCTGACAATCAAATGTTTTAACAAAAAAGTTGGTTTTGAGTGAACTTTGGAAATTAGTGTGAAGAAAAGGATGATGCAAATGATGATGTGCCCAGAGGAAGTTAATTACTGGTATATAAATGCATCAAGAGTTGCATTATCCAAAAGACACGTCCGCACAAAAAGAGATGGGATTTTTCAAATTTTGAGCAAAAAGCAACCAAGTGCGGTTACTCTATTTGCAGTTTCTAACTGTCAATGGCATGAACCGTTTCGGAAGTGGGGGGGGGTGGGGGGTGGGGGGGGGGGGGGGGGGGGGGGGGGGTGTGTCTGGGACGACTTTTGTTGCCCAAACTCATAACTTTCCACTGCGAAAATCGGCATAAAAAAATCAAAACAAGCTAACACGCAATTCCAATGTATGTTTTCATTCTGCACAATGTATTTTACAAATCGCAAATTCGCAGCTTCAGGAATGAAGCAACCTGACTACTGCATTAAACTTACTGGGGATCTACTCTTGAAGGTGTGTAAGCACCACTGTATTCAAAAGATGCTACATTGTTATTGTGATAAGGATGAGGGGAACTCCTCGTACTTGTAGCATCGAAGGATGCAGAATCAGCATTCGTGTTCATTCCAGCCATCTGCATTATTCTTTCAATCTCCTTTACGGCCTCGCTCATTGTAGGACGTTCATCACCAGTTTCTTCAACACACCTCATTGCTAAATCCACTAACTGTTCCAGTCCTTTCAATGGGTTTGTTAATCCTAGGGCCGAGTCTAGTAGCTCATTGAGACCATATCGATCTTTTTGCCTATCCATCGCCACCCTTACTTCTCTTACAATGTATCTTCCTTTTTCTAATGGAACTCGTGCAGTTAATAACTCCAGCAATACAACTCCAAAGCTGTAAACATCACTCTTGGCGGTTAACTGGTTGCTCATGTAATATTCAGGATCCAAGTATCCCTGCATGGAACAAACAATTTTAAGTCAACAATTCTTTAAGTTTCTGCCAATTTGCTCTTTGAGTTTGAAATGTTTTCAGAAGATCTAAGCCCCGCTTTTAAACATCACTCACCATTGTCCCCTTAACTTGGGTAACAATCTGACCATCCTCGCTGTCGCCCATGGGCTTGGAGAGACCAAAATCAGCAACCTTTGCATTTAAGCGTTCATCCAAGAGAATATTATTTGTCTTGATATCCCTATGTATTATGGGAGGGTTGGCAAGATCATGAAGATAAGAAAGACCTTTTGCAGCACCTAGAGCAACTCTAAGTCTCCTATTCCAATCCAACCGGATTCCAGATTTCCCTGCATTCGAATCATAAGATATGGAAAAGAGTTATGGTGGCGTTGTAAACCCAGTTTTCTTGACAAGTGAGAGAACATGGAACTGGAAGTACCTGTAAGGCTCCCTTTCAGAGTGCCATTTGGAACAAATTCATACACCAACATTTGCTCTTTGTCTTCGAAACAAAAACCCACAAGGCCTACAAGGTTCTTATGATGAACCCTTGACAAAAGCTCAACTTCTGTTGTGAACTCATTACGACCTTGTGAAGATCCTGGCTGAGATCTTTTAATTGCAACCAATTGCCCGGAGGCAAGGGTCCCTCTGTAAACCTGTAAAGTAAAATAAAAAAAATTGTCATTCAACTCCATACAATGCTCTTACTCCAGCAGGACACAAGAATTGAAACGGCTCACCCAACATGAAATTTTTCGAGAAATGAAAGAAACTTGCCTTTCCATAGCCTCCAGATCCAATGTCATTGGCCTCTGAAAAGTTGTTTGTGGCTTTACGAAGCTCATTAGAAGAGAAGACTTTTGGTCCCTTTAGCTGAGGAAAAATATCACTGCTTTTTGTCGGATCCCAAGATGTTGCACCGGACTGACGTGGCTCTGTGGCAATTTTTAAAACATTCCGTCATATAGGCAGAAAAAAGAAAATGCATTCTGAAGATTACTCGTTTTTTTTCTGTTCAAATCTTAGTATTACCGGAGACATTCCTGCGCTCAGTATCTGTTTTCACTCTTCTCTTTCTACAAAATAGATATACTCCTACAAAGATCAGGGTCAGGAGTATAAATCCACCAACTGGTGCTCCAACAATTATCCCTAGACTCATCTTCTTCGATCCACCAGCTGAACCCGACGATTCTATAAACAGAGAGAGAGAGAGAGAGAGAGAGAGAGAGAGAGAGAGAGAGAGACGTGCAGAATGAGAGATGTACAATGTTTATTCATGTTTTTCATTTCATTTTGAGGAAGATGTCTAGTTACCACTAAAGTGTGCATACTGTGAGGCGATGAAAAAGTAGGGTCCAAAGGGTTTTGGAGGAGGTTTGAACGTTTGGTTGCTGAGCATGAAACCCATTTTTGCAATATCCGATCGACTAAAACTTTGTTTACTGGACGGAAATACTTGCAAGCTCACTTCAAGGTAATCATCTGCATCTTTTTTTGGGTTACTAAGAGAAACCGAATCCACCGGAACTTTGTTTGTCGTAAATGATGCCTGAAGTGAACTCTGGAGAGAAGTGTAATATGAGGCGTTTTCCAAGTCTGAGAAAGATGGGGCCCTGAAGAATATGGTGCCACTGTAAGGGTATGAACATTGACAGTTCGGGCTGCTGTTTTGGCCATTAGGACAGAGACTAGGTACACAATTATTAGGGGGAGTTGAATATGGAGGAGATGAGTGTACTGCAAGTCGACAGAATTTTGCTGTTGCTGATGGGCCGCAAACTGGATTACCCATGAGTCTGCAGTGTAATTTAGAGCAAAGAGTATTCAGTCAAACATGGAAGCAAAATCACACTAAACCGTACTTGAACATACTACATCAACTTGATCTGTCCAATTTTTAACCAGATAGAACTGTAAGTTCATACATAATAGTATATGTAGGCAGACTAAAGGAATACAGGTGAATGTCTTACCGTAACTCGTTAGGGTAACCACCTCTTTCAATATAACCTGTAATAGAATTATTCTGCAGATCAACAAGCTCCAGTTGGTCACTGAAGTTGCTACCAATATCCAGGGAGCCATTGAACAGGTTCGTCTTTAGATTCCTACCGCCACAGTAGCAAACTATCAGCTTCCAAATGATAAAATGAAAAGCCGGAAACTATGAGGATTGACTCTTTCCCATGACACTGTTTGATTTTAGGATGACCTGACTTAATGTAACTTTGTAGTTTGTATTTATGAGAGGCACTCATCCATATATTTTGCTTTTAGCCCAGCTGCGTCTCCTTTTACCTAGAGCATTGGTGTTTCTAGATTCTCCATGTTTTACCTGTTACATTCTCAAGCCATTTTCAATTGCCCATAATGTGTGCTATTTTGTGATCGCTATGTCTGACACCGTGTATCAGTGACGACACCGACACTCCAGTTTACGGTGTATCTTAAATTTTAAGAATCAAGCATCCTGTTCTAGTTTGAAATTAGGGCAATCAAGAGAAATAGAAAAAATAGATGTTAACCTTGATAATTGATGTGGACATAAGAATTAGCACATTTGTTACTTACAAAGTCTGCAACTGTGGGAGTGTAAACAGAGTAGGAGGGAGTACTCCTTTAAGATTTGTGTTCTCTGCCTCCCTGCATGAAAAAACATATAACAATGTAAGTAAACCTTCTAATTAAATGAAAATTGAATCCGAGAGAGAGTGAGAGAAATAGAGGAAGGGACGAGAGAGATAGGTACAATGTAGTCAAGGACTTTAAGGATGAGAAATATGGTGGGAAATCTGACACTGCAAAACTATTGTTGCTCAAGTCCCTGTAATATGCAAATCATTGAATGATTAATAAGTGTGAAATTCTTTAAATGTAAATGTACGTACGCGGCGACATAATCAATCAAGATCCACACAAACTGAAGAAGTCATCCACTTACACAGAATTGAGAACTAGCATTCCACTTAGATCTGGAAATGGGCCAACGAAATCATTGTTGGACAAATGCCTGGAAAATGTAAAACCAAATATCTCTTAAAAATCTGAACCAAAAAGACTACGTGATGCTGCTTCTTTAAACAAGATCCCAGAATAAAGAAGAAATTAGCTTACAGCTCGCTAACGCCGATAAGTTTATTGAGATTTGTAGGGACATTCCCGCTTAACAAATTTCTATCAAGACGTCTGTAGAAAATGTATAATCTCAGCATGGATGCTTCTTTGTGATTCACAACTGGAAACTCTTATTATGAATCAACACTCTTAGTTGGTTGAGATACTCACACAACCTCCAGAGTTTTCACAAGTCCAAGAGTTGCAGGGATACTTCCAGTAAGTTTGTTATCTTCAAAAAGCCTGTCCATTTAACTTGATTAATACATTTGAAGAAGGGAATACTTATGCATTTTTATGGTTTACTGTACTCTTTTCAAAGAACGAAGGATAAAAGTAACTTACACATGTATAAGATTCATATTTGCGCTGAAAAGTTGAGGTGGGATGACGCCACTAAGCTGATTCTTGCCGAAATGACTGCAAGTAAAAGATAAATTCATAGAGATCCTAATAAACAAATAACGGCTGCGATAATATTAAGACTACATTATAGGTTATACTGCCAAAAGTTTGAACATACAAATGCTTAGTACGGGTTAGCATATCTAGACCAGGAGTGTTCCCGCTGGAGACAGGAATGCTGCCACTAAGTTGGTTATCAGCTAGATCCAACCAATAAAGACTAGATAGGCTGCCAATGGTAGGAGGTATATTTCCATTGAATCTGTTAGAGTTTAGAGACCTGCAAAGAGTTATAGGATACAGTTTCAGGAAAATGCATTTCTCAGATTTAGTAAAAGAAACTACGCGGGAGACATCATTAAAGGACAATAAATATACTTGATAAATACAAGTTCTAAAAGTGAAATTTCTTACAAAAAGACTAGTCTTGGCAGATATCCTATTTCAGATGGAATTGGACCAGAGAAACCGCAGCCAACAAGGATCCTGAGATTCAAATAAAACATTGCTCTAAGTAATAGTCTAGTATAACAAATTAGGAAACCATATCTAAAGCTTCACACTCTCACAAGTTTGTCAGCTTCTTCAAATTCCCAATTGATGGTGGGAGGGGGCCAGTCAGTCCTGGGTTGTACGATAAATCCCTGAACGTGTGAACTGAGAATCAGATGTGATGTCTTACAAATAGCATTTCAATTAGGACCAGTAATAGACTACTCATGTAAGTCACATAGAATTGCAGTGTACTTACAAAGATTGCAACTCAGAAAGAGACCCAATGTCCCCAGAGAGCTGACCTTTCAGACCCATGGTAGATAATTGACTGAAATGAAATGGGTTGAATCAATAGTCTCCACATATAGCGGATATTAGATTAAAAAGAAGCATAAGAAGTAACTGCTGTAAAATACATACATAGAGATAACGCGTGAATCTGTGCAGACAATTCCTTCCCAACCTTCTGAGCAAGGATCCGAGCCAACCCAATTGGGTGGAATGTTCTCCCACTGAATCTTTAAGGACCTCAGAACTGCAACTATATTCAGACAAGCAAAACGGACATGAGCCTAACAGAATTACGGAGAAGCAGTGCTAATACAGATTTTATCTAAAATTCTGATGCAACCTGATACAGAAAATACACACTGAGGCTATTAAACATGAAAAGAGAATCACAAGAGCTTCAGATACATACATTCGTGAGGGTCCGTTGCTGCTTCTACAACCAAGAACTGGAATAACCGAACAAGCAAAAAGAGCAGAATTCCTCGACCCATCATTGTTATTCAAACAACCCAAGGATCCAAAAAAAAAAATGAAATTCAACCTCAATTAGGAGTTAATTTTCTAATCTGTTTTGATACAACAGACTAAACTGAGTCCCCTCACCCTCAGCAGAGCATCATTGGGTTGAATATAAAGGGTCAAATAGTGTCATTTCTCCTACTACTCCACCACTTGCTATTCAAAATCATTTTCAAGCAAAGATTGTAATTTCTCACCAGATTTTCTATGCAGCTTGAAAGCTATACCAAATAATAAAGATTTGAAAACACAATATGTAGCTGGTAATTTCATGATTATACAATGCAATTAGAGAATAAACAACATATCAATGGCTAAGCCAGTACTATACGTTTTTCATTCATTATTGGTAGTTCAAACATATCAAAGTCAAATAAATATAAAGAATGTAGCAACAAGCAACAACTAAGTAAATTATAGAAGTCAACTGAATAAAATTAACTATTAAAGAGGAATAATTGGAATGTCCTTTGGAAGAGTCAAATAACTATCCAACTGGAACACTAATCATTCCTTTTATAGTGCAGTTTTTTATCTCTAAAGAATCATCCATTAATCCCGTTTGTGAACTAGATATGGGCAAGTGGGGGCGGTTGCCCCCAAATGCCAACGGGATCCCAAAGCCTACTAATGCACAATTTATGAACCATAAATAGCAAGAAGAACCATGTATCCTTGACAATTAACTGATTCTGCACAATGTATTATAGAAATCACACATTTCAAATTTCCCGCTACAGGAAAGAAGCGACCCAATTGCTACAGTGGATCTTACTGGGGATCAACTCTTGAAGGTGTGCAAGCACCGCTGTTATCAAAAGATGCTACATTATTATTGTGATAAGGATGATAACTCCTCGTACTTGTAGTATCAAAAGCTCCTGAGGTTGCATAATCAGTTTTCGTGCTCATTCCAGCCATCTTCATTATTCTTTCAATCTCTTTTACGACCTCGCTCATTGTAGGACGTTCATCACCAGTTTCTTCAACACACCACATTGCTAGATCCACAAATTGTTCCAATCCTTTCAACGGGTTTGTTAACCCTAAGGCTGGGTCTAGTAGCTCACTGAGACCATATCGATCTCTTTCCCTATCCATCGCCGCCCTTATTTCACTTACAATGTATCTGTTTCTTTCTAACGGAACTCGTGCAGTTAATAACTCCAGCAACACAACTCCAAAGCTGTAAACATCACTCTTGTCGGTTAACTGGTTGCTCATGTAATATTCAGGATCCAAGTATCCCTGCATGGAACAAAACATATTCACTCACAAATACTTTAATTTTTGCAAATTTGCTCTCTGAAATGTTTCAGAAGATTTATACAGGCCTCATGCGGGATGTTTTAAACATTACTCACCATTGTCCCCTTAACTTGGGTGACAATCTGACCATTTTCGCTGTCAGGCATGGGCTTAGAGAGACCAAAATCAGCAACCTTTGCATTTAAACGTTCATCCAAGAGAATATTATTTGTCTTAATGTCCCTATGTATTATGGGAGGGTTTGCAAGATCATGAAGATAGGAAAGACCTTTTGCTGCACCAAGAGCAACTCTAAGTCTCCTATTCCAATCTAACCGGACTCCAGATTTCCCTGCATTCAGTTCATAAAGTTATGGAGAACAACTACAGAGACGTTGAAAACCCAGTTTACTGTGTCACTGAATGGTGTGGTGTAAATAGAGAATTAAAATTACTGTGGTGCATGAAAAAAGGGTCACACACACACACACACCATATTCGATAAGCGGGAGAATATGGAATTTGAAGTACCTGAAAGGCTCTCTTTCAGAGTGCCATTTGGAACGAATTCATACACCAACATTTGTTCCTTGCCTTCGAAACAGAAACCCACAAGGCTCACAAGGTTCTTATGATGAACCCTTGACAAAAGCTCGACTTCGGTTGTGAGTTCATTATCACCTTGTAAAGATCGTGGCAGAGCTCTTTTAATTGCAACTAGTTGCCGCGAGGCAAGGGTTCCTCTGTAAACCTGTAAAGTAGTTTTTTGTTTATCATGCAACTCCATAGAATGCTCTTACTTTAGGAAGACACAAGAATTGCAATGGCTCATCCAACATGAGATTTTGAGAAAGGAAAGAAACTTGCCTTTCCATAACCTCCAGAGCCAATGTCATTGGCCTTGGAAAAGTTGTTTGTGGCATTCCGAAGTTCATCAGAAGAGAAGACCTTTGGTCCTTTCAGCTGGGGAAAAGTACCAACACTTCTTGTGGGATCCCAAGATGTAGCGCCAGAATGACAAGGCTCTGTAGCAAATGTTATAACATTCCGTTAGATAGGCACAAAGAAGTAAATGCATTATAGAGATTACTTGTTTTCTTACTTCAAATGTTAGTATTACCAGAACCATCCCGGTGTTCATTAACTGTTGTCACTGTTCTCTTTCTACAACAGAGATATATTCCTATAAAGATCAGTGCCAGGAGTATAAATCCACCAACTGATGCTCCAACGATAATCCACAGTCTCATTTTCTTTGGTGCACCAGGTGACACCAATTCTATAAACACAGAGAGAGAGATATACAAAATGAGAGATGTATAAGATTTCTTCATGTTTTTCATTGTATTTTTAAGGAAGATGTGTAATTACCAGCAAAGTTTCCATACTGTGAGGCTATGAAGAAGTAGGGTCCAAAGGTTTTTGGAGGTTTGAACGTTTGGTTGCTGAGCAAGAAACCCATTTTGGCAATCTCTGATCGACCAAAACTTTGTTTATCAGATGGAAAGACTTGCAGACTCACTTCAAGGTAACTATCTGCATCTTCCCTTGGGTTACTAAGAGAAACCGAATCCACAGGAGCGTCGTGTGTCTGAAATGACCGCAGAAGTGCACTCTGGAGAGAAGTGTAATATGAGGTGTTTCCCAAGTCTGAGAAGGATGGGGACCTGAAGAATAGGGTACCACTGTAGGGGTATGAACATTCACAGTTAGGGCTGCTGCTTTGGCCATTAGTACAGAGACTAGGTACACAATTATTAGGAGGAGTTGAATATGAAGGAGATGAGTGTGTTGGAAGATGACAGAATTTAGCTGCGACTCCCATTGATCCTCTGCAAACTGGATTATCCATGAGTCTGCAGTGTAATGCAGAGTAAAGAATATCACATCAAACATGAGACGCAAAAAGTCACTAAAACATACTATGTTGTCTAAGAGACTAGATCAACTTGATCTTTCCAGTTTTTTGCGTAACCAGATAGAAGACTGCGAGTTCATAACTGTAAATATATAGAGAGAGATAAAATGAATACAAGTGACTGTCTTACCGTAACTCGTTTTGGTAACCACCTCTTTCAACATAACCTGTAATAGAATTACCCTGCAGATCAATAAGCTCCAATTGGTCACTGAAGCTGCTGCCGATATCCAGGGAGCCATTGAGCAGGTTTTTCTTTAGATTCCTATCACCACAACCGCAAACCATCAGCTTCCAAAATAATAATTTAAAAAGTAGGAAAACTATGAGGATTGACTCTTTCCCAGGCCAATGTCTTCTTTTACTTAGAGCATACGTGTTTCTAGATTCTTCATGGTCAACCAGTTACGTTCTCAAGTCGTTTTCCAGTTACCCATACTCAAGTGTGCTATTTTGTGGTCGCTATGTCAGACACCACATACCACTGACCAACATCCTTTTCGTGTATGTAGTTCGGTCAATCAAGAGCAGTAGGGGAAATAGATGTAAATCATGATTATCCATGTTTAAGAGTTGTTCTATTTCAGATTCAAATAGATGTAAAGTTTCTGAGATTGTATTGACCTCTTTTCCTTCCTTTTCTAGTTTGTAAGAATATATATTGTTTTGGACTTGGCAAAAAAAAAGACAAAAAACAAAAAAAAAAAGAGAGAGAGAGAGAATCAGCGCATTTGTTACTCACAAAGTCTGTAACTGTGGGAGCACAAACAAAGCCGGAGGGAGTAGTCCTTGAAGATTTGTGTTCTCCGCCTCCCTGCATGAAATGAAACATATGTAACTTTGTAACTAAATCTTCTATTTCAATGAAAACTGGGAGCGAGATAGAGGAAGAGAGGCATACAATGTGGTCAAGGACTTCAAGGTCGAGAAATATGATGGAAAATCTGACACTGCAAAAGTATTATTGCTCAAGTCCCTGCAATTTGCAATCACTGAATGATCAGTACGTATCATAATACCTAAATGTAGATTACGAGTTAACGCCTTAACGGTAAAAATAAAATATGCGGACAGCACCACTCAATCAAGATCCACATGAACTGACGAATTCATCCACTTACATAAAATTGAGAACTTGCATTCCACTTAGATCTGGAAATGGGCCAACAAAGTGGTTGTTGGACAAATGACTGGAGATGAAAAACCAAATATTTTTATTAAGAAATCTGGTCTCGAAATACAAGAAGATATTGCAACTTGAAACAAGATCCCAAAATTATATTAGAAAAAAGCTTACAGCTCGCTAACACTAGTAAGGTTATTGAGATTTGTTGGGACATTCCCGCTTAACGAATTCCTGTCAAGACGTCTGTAGAAAAATCTGAGTTTCAGCACTTAACCTTATTTGCGATTTACAACTGGGAACTTCACCAACACATTAACCCTTTTAGTTGGTTGAGTTACTCACAGAACCTCCAGAGTTTTCACAAGTCCAAGAGTTGCAGGGATAGTTCCAGTAAATTTGTTATCTTCAAAGAGCCTGTCAATTAATTGATTACCCATTTGATTATACGTTTTGTTGGTTGCGAGCTTAGACTTCTCTAAGAACCAAGGGTAAAAGTAGCTTACACATGTATCAGCTTCATGTTTGAGCTGAAAAGTTTATCTGGGATGGCGCCAGACAGCTGATTCTTGCCGAAATGACTGCAAGTAACAGATAAATTCGTAGAGATCCTAATAAACAAATAACAGTAGCACAAATATAAAGATATGCATAAGATGTTATACTGCAGAAATTAAAACATACAAGTGCTTGGTATGGGTTAGCATATCTAGACCAGTGGTGTTCTCATTGGAGACTGGGATGCTGCCACTAAGTTGGTTATCAGCTAGATCCAACCAATATAGATTAGACAGACTGCCAATGGTAGGAGGTATATTTCCATTGAAGCTGTTAGAGTTCAGAGATCTGCAATGAGTTATAGTGTAGAGTTTCAGAAAACTGCACCAAAAATTTATATTCAACTTCTCAGCTTCAGTAGACGAATTTAAGCGGGAGATGTGATTAAAGGACAACTTAATAGTTTACTATATCGTATAAAACAAGTTCTAAAAAGTGAAACTTCTTACAAAAAGACTAGTTTTGGCAGAGATCCTATTTCAGATGGAATTGGACCAGAGAAACTGCAGCCAACAAGGATCCTGATGTGCAAATAAAACAATGCTGTAAGTAGTCGTCTAAAGTTAAAAAATAAATAAAAATCTAGGTAACCACTATACTAAAACTTTAAACTCTTACAAGTTTGTCAGCTTCTTCAATCCCCCAATTGATGGTGGGAGGGGGCCAGTCAGTCCCGTGTTGTATGATAAATCCCTGATTGTAATTACTGAGAATCAGATGTGATGCTTTACAATTCAATTAGAACCAATAATACAGACAATGTACGCACTAACTACTAGACTACTCATGTAAGCCACATAGGAATGCAGAATGCTAAGTATAGTAAGAAAACGACTTACAAAGTTTGTAACTCAGTAAGAGACCCAATGTCCCCAGAAAGCTGACCTTTCAGACCCATGGTAGATAATTGACTGAAGTGAAATTGGTTGAATCAAGAGTCACCATATATTCCAGATGTCGACTAAAAACAAGCATAGGAAGTACTAGAAGTAACTGCTAAAAGAGACATACATGGAAAAAACGCGTGAATCTGTGCACACAACTCCTTCCCAACCTTCTGAGCAAGGATCTGAGCCGACCCAATTGGGTGGAATGTTCTGCCATTGAGTCTTGAACGACCTCAAAACTGCAACTATAATCGGACAAGCAAAACGGACATGAGAATTGTGAAATGCAGTTCTTCACACATGCACATTTTATCAAAAATTCTGATTCAACACAGAAACTAAACACTGAGGCTATTAAAAATGGAGGAAAAATCATAAGAAATTCAGACACATACAATCCTGAGAGTCTGTTGCTGCTTCTACAATCAAGAACTGGAACAACCCAACAAGCGAAAAGAGCATAATTCCTCGACCCATCATTGTTATTCAAAAACAACCCAAAGATCAAAAGACATAAAATGAAATTCAACCTCAATGGAGAGTTATTTTATAATCAGTTTTGATACATTACCGAGTCCCCTCACCCTCAGCAGGAGATCACTGAGTTGGATATAAAGGGTCAACTACTACCATTTCTCCTACTCCTCCACCACTTCCTATTCAAAATCATTTTCAAGTAAAGATTGTGATTGCTAACCAGATTATCTATGCCACTTAAAAGCTATACCAAGTATAAAGATTTGAAAACACAATGTAGTTGATAATTTCATGATTATACATGTAATAAGAGAATTAGCAAAATATAAATGACTAAGTCGACACTGTTCATCATTGGTAGTTCAAACAAACCAAAATCAAATAAATATAAAGAATGTAACAGCAACTAAGTAATGTTGTAGGTAAGAATTACAGAAGTCAACTGAATAAAACTAACTGTTATAAAGGAATCATTCCTCTTATAGTTCAGTTTCTTATCTCTAAAGAATCATCCACCAATCCCATTTGTGAACTAGATATGGGCAAATGCCCCCACTTACCAACCGGCTCCCAAAGTTTACTTATGCACATTTTATAATCAACAGATAACAACAAGAAAAAGACAGGACCTTAGCAGTTAACTGATTCTTTAGGTTATCATCACTCATGGAACAACCAATAAGACATGAACCACACATGTTATTTTTCATCCATACAAAGACAAGCAGTATATTATTACACCATATTATCGCAACCCAAACGGTTCACATTGTGTCGTGTGCTTGTATTAACTATCATTTCCTCAACTCAAAGAATCAAATTGATAAATTGGAGGTATCTGGCTATACAGTATCCACTAAGTTGTCATAACTTATCAACCAATATATACACTTTTTCTTTATTGTAAGTGTGAAAAGTTTATATAAAGTCGTGAAAGGAAAAGTAGCCTACTTTGGTTTGATGATCAATCAGGATGCAGGTAAGTTCAATCCCAGCTCCAAGAGTCTTGAATAACATTTACTGCTGACATCCTTCATGAGTCATGAAGAAGGAAGAGAAGCCAACCACGGGAGCATTTTTTCGTGCACCAATTCAGGCCTGTCATCGTGAGGACAATGCCCCAACCCATCTAGGACAGAAAGGGTAATATTTGGTGAAGTAGGAGAGAAGAAAAAAAACTTCCAACAGGACCATCAAGTGGTATAAAAGGATCTTCATTGCCCCATAAAACAAGAACAGGTTGTGAAATTCTTCGCATTAACTTAATTGGGTTTGGTCCTGGCGGACCTGTTATAATAGACACGCAAGCGTCAAGTGCTCCCGCAGCATCAGCTGGTCCTTTAATGATCTGCATTTCAAACAAACAAGTTCATTCAGCCATATAAAATAAGTTTAATCAATTATGTTCAGGCATTGAACAGGTACCCATTTTTTATTACCTCTACTAGATCGTCATCCACGGAATCTTTATTTCCATAAACTGATAATAGAACATTCTTCAGGGTCTCTCTGCAATACAGTGTCATGACTCAAAAAGTATCAGAGTGTTGTTTTTTCAGGTGGTACTACAACCTGCAGCTTTACAAGGATATATACTACTAGTCTAGAAACGGCACAGACCTTTGTTTGACGCGCTCGAAAATTGCTGATGCAATAAATGGCTGGTTCAACAAGAAGTCAATCAACCAAAACAAAGGCAACAATAGCTTAATTCTACAATCATCAACAACTGTCTTATTGTTCATGCCACCAGAACAGTTTAGTAACACCAACCCTTGAACCCGGCTAGATCCTGACTCTATGGTACAAAAGAAACAACAATTCATATGCAAGACATGAGCAGAAATCAAATGCAGAAATACATGCAAAATTTAAATATACCTGAGGTTGCAATGACACATGCAAGGCTCCCAATAGAGTTACCAACCAACACAGTTGGTTTCTGAACAACTTCATCCAAGAAATCCAATATCAACTGTGCCCATGATTCCATGGTGTATGCAAAATCTGATGGTTTATCTGAATCGCCAAAACCTAGTAAATCAATGGCATAAACAGTGTTATTCTCAGCCAATACTCTCATGTTCCTTCGCCAGTGAGGAATAGATGCTCCAAATCCTTGAATGAGAAGAAGAGGATTGAACCACAAAGTAATTAATAGAGTACTTTCCCCTCCATTTCGATTTCTCAGAATTTTCTCTTACCTCACTAATTCCCAAGATGTTGCTGTTGCTGCTATTAGTAGTGAGAGATGGTGGTGGTGGTGATGATGATGAGTAACAATGGATGAGTATTAGAAGATTTGATGACTGCAGTGAATTTAGTGAATGGATGAGTAACAATGGACTAACAAATTGGGTTCTTCGTTGTGATGATGATGATAGTGGAATTGGAGCTGTAAATGTAAACTGCCCAATTTTCTCCATTTGATTTGGAAGAAGCAGATTCCATAGAGACAAGAGAAAATAAATAGTAGTAGACGGACATACCTTGAACTTCTATCGGGAAATGTTAAGTTGAGGAGGACCATTTCAGAATCCAGAGACTTTGAATTTTTTTTACATTATCCCATCTCTTGTTTTAAGTTTTACTCCCTTCGTACGCTATTGCCGAGGTACCAATTCTCCTAGATTAATAAATTTTTATTGATTTTATATATTTTTATGTTTTTTCCTGTTTTACCCTTAATTATATTCTCAATGTGAGAGACATATACTCAATTGTGATGATTCCCAAGTAAATTAATAGGAGTGATACAAGTAAAAAACTGTTTTGAAATTTGGACTCCGCCTATATAATGGTACAAGGAAAAATGGAAATTCCGCCTATATAATAGGTACGGAGGGAGTACTACTGTAGGTATTTGACTCACTGGTCAACGATTTCTTTTTATTTAACTCTGTGTCCAGATTCCCGATGCAATATTATAGGAAGTGACTCTTTGACTTTTTCGACGCACCTTTTTTTTTTTTTTTGTAAGAAAGGAACAAAAACATAAGGAAAAACTAGTTTGCAGCTTCTGTCCAGAAAGAAGCCACATTCTGTAGGAATCTGCTGGTTAGTCCACATAGATTGGACGTCGTGGGAGAGAGCATAACCGGCGAGAGTGTGAGCAGCAGAATTTGCCTCTTCAGAGACATGTCTGAATTCACTAGTGTTGACCCTAGTTATGAGCTTCTTGATATCATCTTGGATTTTCCATAATCTCCAAGGTGGTTTCTTTATGATTCCTGTGAGACATCTAACCACAATCTGACAATCAACTTCAATTATTATGTCTTGGAAACCTGACTGAGTTGCCAATTCAGCCGCAAGAAGAAAACCATCAGCTTCTGCAAATAAGGGAGTGTCACACCTTCCAATCCGAGTACCAGCTACACAACAACTTTGATTATGGTCCTTTGCAATAGTTCCGCATGCGTAAACACCATTCTTCCAAGTCGCGTCTATATTAATTTTGATGTAGGGAGATTCAGGTGCCTTCCAGCTTCGATCTTCCCCATTAGGACTTTGTGCTACTAACTAATTAGCCTCAGTTTCATTTGCAGATATAGGGTTGTAGTAGAGATTGAACCAGAACATTGCTATTTGGAGAGCTCCATGAACGGTGTTCTGTTTATTTTCAAAAACGTTCTCGTTTCTTATCTTCCAAAAGGCCCAGCAAATAGCCATTCCGAGAGAAGCTGAATAATAGTTATCATTTAACCAATATTGCATGATAAATGAGAATGTTAAAGTGGTATTACCTTGAGTTCTTAGTCCAAAAGGGGAGGCAAACCAAACAGCCTGAGCCAGATCACAGTGTAACAGGAGGTGATCAATTGTTTCCACTGCACTGTTACACATACAACATTCCACGGCGACGCCTTCCACAATTAATCTTCCAACTTTCTGGGCTACAGCAATTCCATTATGTAGAACTCTCCAAATGAAATTTTTAACTTTTGGTGCAGATTTGTTGTTTCTCCAGAACTTCTATCATGGGAAGTTAGATTCACCAAAACTGGAAGCTTCTCCTTGATTATCTTGAATCAATTTTTGAAAAGACTATGAAGTAAATTCTCCATGAGGGGTGAGTCTCCAAACTAACTGATCTTGAGAATGAGCATTAATCTGGAGAGAAAGGATCTGACCTGCAGTGAAAGGATCCATTAACTCATGAATGATTTACCCTCCAATGATGGTAAAATGACCCACGACTCGAGTACTTCAAATTCTAATTCATTTCTAAGGCATATTCCAAAGATGGTATAATTTTGTATTTTACATATGAGGCGGCTATTGGTATCATGGTAAAAGAATTAAGCGATGGAATTCCTAGCAAATGATATTGTAAATAGCGCCAACGGTAAAAACTATAACGTTGGACATAATGTTAATATCGCTCGATCTAGTACTAGCGTCAATGGCTAGTTTTTTCTCTCATATGAATAAGTAATTTTCAAACTAAATTTTTATACCAAAATTTTTACACAATTTTTTTCAATATTTCTAAATTAAATTTCATAATCTAAATTATTTCAAATTATTTCTCTTTCATATTCTAAATTATTTCAAAATTTCTCTAATGAGAGAGTTTCAAACCTAACTTAATTTGGCAACAAGGTCTACAAATTTTGGATATTAACCAACTCAAACCTGCAGCTAAGAAAAGGCAAAGAAGAATTCAAGGCAAAACAAATTTTAAACCAAAGAAGAAGATATACAAAGGAAACTCTGTTCATGAGCGCATTGATTGGAAGTTATGTGAAATGAAGAAGATAAACAAGATGAAGAACATTGTCCCAGATTTTTATTGTTAACGTCTATATTATAAATTGTCATTGTCTAGTTTTATGTCTTGTAAAATGACTATTAATGATTAATTCGAAGTTTAATGATTTTGAAAATTCGACTCGTATTTTATCTAATTAAACTTATATTTTATTTTTAATTAGAGTTAGATTATAATTTTAACTGATAAAGTAAGACAAATATAAAAACTTTATCCTTAGACTTAAGAAATTAAAATATAAATATTGGAATATATTTGAGCACTTTTAAAATCTCAAAGCAACTTCCATACTGGAAGTCTTTTCAGTTGACATGACTCCACTCTACCCTACACCTTTGTTCAATGTCCATCAGGGTTTCACCATCCCTCATGTTTTGACCCGCTTTCATTACTAAAGAAACATACTTAATCATTTTCTTATTGATCACATTGAAGTGGCGACTCAACATGTTCATGTCTCGATTGTTCGGGTTCATTGTTTGTTCTTGAAATTTCCCAAATATTCTTTCCCAAAATGTTTGGGGTTGGAATGCATCTGCGAAGATAGTCTCGAAAAAAAAATGTAATTCCTGCAAGTACATTCATCTTCCGCAGCAGTAAATTTTGGTAATCAACTTCTTATTGGGTTGGGTTGGTTAACAACTCCTTGATTTTAGGCAGCATGTTGTTTTTCTAGGAGTCAGCCATGTTCATATTTTCAGCCATGCTCTTTGAAGAATTGGAGTGATGAAAAGTATAGAAGATGTGTGGGATTGGGAAATTCTATAGAGATTTAGAAATTCTGGTATAAGTTGAAATGAATTTGAATTGAGTATTTAGACGAGAGGGAATTCCTGATCGTTGGATGGAAAACATTTGAGTGATGGTCTAATCCGCGAGTGACATCATGACCAGCATTGGTATTCTAATGACCAATGAGCGACATTAAGACCAGATAGGGATGGACATTCTATCGCTCGCAGGAAACTCCATCGTGTATGCTTATGTGGTATGTTTTGACACATTGGCACATACGTTTGGCACTTTGACATACCCATAGTGGATGTAAAAGTGGAAAATTCTGGTGTTTGACATGTGCCTAAGGCCTATTCATATACACATGTGAAACACCAAAAACTGCCAGTACTTTTGCACCCATTGTGGGTATGTCGAAGTGGAAAACGCATGTGCCAACATGTAAAATATACCACGTAAGCATACACAATGAAGTTTCCAGCGAGTGATAGACTGTGCATCGATATATGGCCTTAATATTGCTCTTCGGTCATTATAGCGCCAGGGTTAGTGATGTGGTCGCTCGTTGATTAGCTCATCGCTCAACAGTTCCTTAACTAATTGCTAGAAATTCCCCACTCTATAAATACCCAAGTTCAAATTCATTTCAACTCACACCAGAATTTTTGAATCTCTCTAGAATATCTTTATCTCTTAATATTCTTCTGATTTAAAACATGATTAACTACACACACATTCTCTATACTTTTTAATTTTTTGTAATATGGATTCACAATCTCAAAGTCAAGGCAAAGGTAAAGATAAAAAGGTCAAAGTTCGGGGTGCAAAATTCAACATCATAGAAGATGAATGTATTTTTTATCATTATGTTTATCTTACCCAAGATTGTATCGATGGTGTACAGCAGCATGGATAACATATTTCTGAGATATCAAGAGAAAACCATGAACATCAATGATCGTGATGCAATTGGGCTAGCGCAATGCTTTGTTGTAATCAATAATGAAGACGCCTCTCATGTTGCATTGATAATGCAAGCCAAGAGAGACCGGGAGAGTGGTCTCGTGGATGTTGATAATGAAAAGCAGGTTCATACATAATGTTAGCATAAAAATGGCAAAAAAAAATTGCGTTCGAAAGTTGTTATCATATTTTGAAGGTATCGAACAAATATAAGCCAGACGTGCTAGAAACTAATCAACAAGTACCTGAAAGGTCACCATACAATTCTTCTCCATCAACACCAAATTTTGCTCCCAAGAATTCCAAATGTCAACTTAGTTCTCAATAATGATGATGGTAAGAGAAAATTACTAGGGAGGAAGCTCAAGATTAGATGGATAGAACACGGAGGAGGTTATGCAAATTAGATCAAGAAGGAGGAAGCTCCGATGGATAAAACACGGCGGGGTTTATGCAACATCAAAAAAATCGTCGAGAAGCAATAATCAATTGATAGGAAATTTCAAAATACAGAGACTAAAAAAGTCTCATTTCTCATAAAAAAATTGTGAATGACTATGCCAAGTGTTAGAACATTGATCGGTCGAACTCGCAAGCGTTGATATCTCAAGCTTGTTATCAAATTTAGTTGATCAAAACTATATCTTGATTTCTAATCTACTTATAGATATGTCTCGGATTATGATACAAGTACGTAGTTGAGCATTATACTTCACGGCGTTCACCATTTGAAGAAGAAGATCTACTGAATACTTTAGAGGAACTTCGACGACAAAAGGTATGTGGAGACTAAACTTATCTATCACTCAAAAGTCTATTCAAATTTATCTACTAATGAGACTAAGTCGTATAGCTATGTAGACTTTATATTATACAAATTGAAATTTTGAGCCGAGTTTATCTCATTAATATAATTCTCGAAATATGAGTTTAAATCTCAAAATGCTTCATCATCTACTTGACAACTTTGGTTATGAACAATTCATTTGTTAGAAAGTAAAATATTGAGTCAAGATGATCATGTGAAAATTACCTTGAACATCTTATATGATCTGTGTGAGACAATCATTTGATGTTAACTTGGGATATTTCGTATTGATCAAATAATCATTTGAAAATTACTTGAATCTAGTGGTATGTGTAAGATTATAATTGTCGTTTTTCTAAGGATGTTTCAAATCAATTATCGAGAGTTTTAGAACTACTACCAAAGTCTGGATATAACACAATATGTGCACTCAGTATGTGAACTGTGAAATACTAGTTGGGTCTGGAACTCTTGTTTGCGAACTGTGTTTGCGAACAAGTTTATCTGTATGGGTTTGGCATTGTACGTAGTTTGCGAACCGTGTTTGCGAATAGCAAAACTAGGTAAGGTTTGCGAACTTTATTTGTGAAGTCGGTGGTTATAGTCTAAAATCAGAAATCATGAAAACATGTTCACATACTTCGTATGCAAACTTAATTGCGGAGGTCTAACAACCTCACCCAACATTTCGATTAGCAATCTGTATGTACTAACTCTAATATACTTTTAAGAGAATCAACTAGACATTCAGACTCAATCTTAATAAAAAGTATATCAAGGAGTTAATATCTCTATCTCTTGATTTAAATCTTACTCAAGCAATCTGCGAGTCTCGATTAAATACAAGAGAGATAAACTTGGATGGTACCAAAGACTAATATCCAAGGATCAATCAATATCCAATCAACAACCAAATGTTGGATTTCACTATTGATTGATTCAGCGCACAACCCATGATATTTCAATTATATAACAAAATATATTGCGGAATAGAAATAACACAGACACCAGAAATTTTGTTAACGAGGAAACCGCGAATGCAGAAAAACCCCGGGACCGAGTCCAGATTGAACACCACACTGTATTAAGCCGTTACAGACACTAGTCTACTACAAACTAACTTCGGTCTGGACTGTAGTTGAACCCTAATCAATCTCACACTGATACAAGGTACAGTTTCACTCCTTACGTCTCTGATCCCAGCAGGATCTTACGCACTTTATTCCCTTAGATGATCTCACCCACAACCAAGAGTTGCTACGACCCAAAGTCGAATACTTTAATAAACAAATCTGTATCACACATAAAAGTCTACAAGGATAGATAAAATCTGTCTCCCACAGATAAACCTAAAAATTTTGTTTTATCTTTTGATAAAAATCAAGGTGAACAAGAACCAATTGATAAACCGAACTTATATTCCCGAAGAACATCCTAGTATTATCAATCACCTTACAATAATCTAAATTGTATGGTAGCGAAACTAGATATTGCGGAATCACAAACGATGAGACGAAGATGTTTGTGATTTCTTTTTATCTTGCCCTATCGGAGATATAATATCAAGTCAATTATTCAATTTAACTCGTACAATAGAAAAAGGCAAGATCAGATCGCTCAACCACAAGAGAAGCAGTTTCGTATGGCTTTACAATTTCAATGAAGTTTTTAAGTCGTTAATCGACAGGGTCTCGAGAAGAAACCTAAGATTAAAGGAGAACCCACTCTAGCAAACCAACTAGTATCACACATGAGGTGTGGGGATTAGTTTTGCACAGTTGCTAGACGTCTCCTTATATAGTTTTCAAATCAGGGTTTGCAATCTAAGTTACCTTGGTAACAAAGCATTCAATAATCACCATTAGATGAAAAACCTGATTTATCCAAGCTAATATCTTTCAACCGTTAGATCGAAACTTAGCTTGTCACACACAAATGAAATGTATTCATTTAGGTTTGAGTAACCGTACCTAAACGTGTACATTGGTTGGTTCACAAATGGTTGACCAATGGTTATCCATATGAGTGCTTTCATATTAACCGTATTCATCTTTTTCATAACTAGTTCAAATGACTCATAAGAACTAGTTCAAGAGTTGTTCAATTGCTTAGGTTTTTATACATAGACACAATTGAAACAAAATTGGTTTGATTCGTTTGAATCAATTCATGAACAATATACCCACAGTTTGCAAAGATTGCATTCCTTTTAATTTATTGTTTTAAGTCCATGAACTACCGATTTGAGAAATAACTAGCTTGGGTACGCGTATGGGTATGCGTGCCTTAGCTACCGGATTTTGAGTTGGTTTTAATTTTCAAACTCAGCAGACTTTTTCGGGTGAAAAAGTTCCGCCAGTACGTGTACTGGTACGCGTACCTAATGTGACTGGTTTTTAAGTTCGTAAACTTCAAACTCAGCAGAATTTCACGGACGTGAATTTCCGCCAGTGAGCGTACCCAACCTATCTCCTTCACCAATACCGCATGCACACATATGCACGCACTTGGTTTCGGGCACATGGATTTATACACTAATGTGCGAATACACTATATGCTTACATCCATAGGTGGTTACATATACTCAACTCTACATTTCAATCATTGAAACATTATTATATAATGTTATAACAGTCGTTAGACATAAAGAATCGACTATTGTCATCAAAGCTATTTTCAAGATTGAAACGTCATCATGAATTTCGTCATGGGTAAAGATGAAGATGGTTAAAGCAAAAGCTTACCAACACGTATTTCGAGAAAAAGATAGGCGAGTAAACTCGGCTCGAAATAGCAAATGTGTATGTATGAAAATTATCATACTTATACGACTTTTGTCTCAAGAGTAGGAGATAGAGTAGATAGACTTTTGAGTGACAAGATGAGTTCAAGTCTCCACATACCTTTTGGTCGGATGAAGTTTCACTGGTTCCTTGAGTAGTTCTTCGTCTTTGCAAGATAATCGCCATGGAGTCTGGAGCTCAACTATTCCTAACTATCCTAGACCGAGACTTAGTCATAAGTATACTAGAAATCAAGACATATAGTTTTGATCACTAATATTGACAAACATGCTTGAAATATCAACACATGCGAGTTCGACCGAGCAATGCTCTAACAATCTCCCCCTTTGTCAATTTTAATGACAAAACTATCAATACATATGGATTACAAAATAAATAAAACTTTGTAGCTTCTCGTCCACATGCTTGATCTCCTTGGTGCTTCAACGTTACTTGAAAACTTCGTCTTTTCCAAGTACTCTCATGATTCCATAGATGTTCAATTTAGCATCATAGTTGTTGAAGTTCAATATCCATAACAATGAGAAAACAAAAGCTCTCGATCATCGTTATACAGTGTCATAGTATTATTACACATCATCAAAGTTCTCATATCACAACTTCGACAACAATACTATGGTGATATGTATCACTTCCCCTTAGTCAATACTTTCATCTCAACATGAAAACCACTCCCCCTTACATAATGACCCGTAAAACACGTAAATCATATGTATTTGTAGTGTGAACTACCCATTAATTCTCCCCCTTTTTGTCAATAAAATTGGCAAAGGTACGAAAATGGGATCCTAATGAAATTTCCACGAAGACGCTTCAAGACCAAAGAAAAGTACATATCAACTTGTTTAGATGCAATCATAAAGCCGAGGCTAAATGCATTCATCAAGGAGTTTATAGAGATACAAGATAACCCCTAAATAATTCCACATCCGCACTCCCCACAAATATATGGAAATTAAACGCAAGTTCAAAAGAGCTCTCCCCCATTTGATGTCATTCCCAAGAGAACAACAAGAGCGACCTTACTTTTACAAGAAAAGAAGGATTTTATTGGACACCAAAAACCATAAAGAAATGATTTTTTATATCCAAAATTCTCAATTAAACTTACCGCAAGAGAACCCATGATTAATTTAATCGAAATACACAACCAAAATAACCACAAATGAATCTATGATTAATCTAGTTGAAAATGCTCGACATAAGAGAGCTTACGGAGCTACGGCTAAGTTCACCATAAAGAATGATTAACTCAATCGTCTTATGCTCAACACAAGAAAAACTTATGGAGCATTGCAGTATACACATAAAATATGGATCATGGAATGATCAATACTGCGGCATATACAAGTATTCATTCTATTTTCCATCACTATTTGCACAATGACATACAATAGACATAATCCTTGTAAACAAAATATTTTAACCTATCTTCCATCAATAATTGACATAATAGGCTTAACTTTTGTTTGTCAAAAGTTCATCGATCTTGTATCAATACATGCATATCGATATATAAAAGAGATAACTTTTGACATCATATGAGACAATAATAGTTCACGGACGCAAACACACATATCCCATAACATATTGCAATATATAAAACCATAAAGATTAATACTGCAAAAATCATCTTCCAAACAATTTTTAGAATTTAAATAAATAAACCTAAAAAATAAAGATGAAAAAACGATAGACATAGCTATGTGTACTCACAATAATGGTTATTCCAAATTCTAGTTATTCTTCCTAAAACATAAGAAATAAATTCTCATAAGAAGACTTTCTAGACATTAATAAAGTAAAACATCTACTTTAAAACCGAATACAAGCTAAATCAAGTTCGCGTTCGGAAGCTTCGCGGGTTTCGAGGCTTTTGAGCTGGTGATTCATATTATCAACTGCGTCTTCGGAGAAGATATCCTTGTTGAGAAGTTCTTTAGCCTATGATAGGTGTCTAAAACACCTAATTTTTTATCTAGTATTTATGCTTTCTTTGCTATTGTCTTTATGAATTGTGTCTCTTATGTTTGATTTTGAGTTTATTAGGTGCAATGGAGTCGTTTGAAGCAAAAGAAAGAGAAATTAGCCATTTGGAGCGAAAAATGCGAAAAGGTCAATTCACATGCAAGTTATACTTGGAGCCGACTAGGTTACGCAAGAAGGAGGCGAAGAATGAACTGTCGGTTCTCCACAACCGACAGTTGAGCAAGGAAGAGAATAGGCAGTCAGTTATCTGAAACTGGCAAGCCATATAAGAAGTTGGATGGCCCTTATCCTACAGTGGGTATCTAATACCGCCCTATCATTACCACAACCCTAGATTTGAGGGAAACATTAAACCTCTTAATCATTTTCACCTGAAATCGATAGAGGCAAAGAAATGGAGGCGGTTGTCCGAGACCTGTCTGTCTGAGATCGACGAACACAGAAATCGCGATGAACTTATGAAATTCAGGTGGAATTAGCTGTTGATGCTGATAATTAGAAGAAGGTTTATGTTGGGTGTTGCTGTGAACCAGATGGAGAGATTCAGGGACGAGGTATAACTTAAATCGTAAGTTAACATGAATAAATGTAGTGTTGCCACCATGTCAGCTTTGCTCCACTAAGAAAGACAAACGGCCTTTGAATTATCAACTCTAGTCCGCTTACATCCTGTGACTCGCACTTCCTGGTAATCACTTTGGGAAACCTTTCGACAAGACAGCGTGCCAAATCTACAACACAACCATAAATTAGTGATTTAATTTAAGTTACGGTTAGGAAAAATGATTTGTGAATCCTAGTTTAATGGTAAATCAAAAATGAAGTGCTCATCAGCATTACTACTCGTATCTGAACTTACTCACCCAAGAAATTGGCATTAATTGCATGGCATAATAACCTAGCTCCATCATCCTCGAAAAAAGGACTTGGTTGCTCGTCTCTAGTAACAGAGTAAAGATACTTAGATGTCTCCTCATATCGCATCATAATACATATTCGAGTGGCACCTTTCCTCCGTTATCGCATATCTGAGTCAAATAGGCGTTTTTCTTAACCAGCATCTTAGCAAGTTCGAATTCTCCTTCAAGGGAAGCCATATGAAGTGTTGTATATCCATGCTCCTTTGTTTTATACGCTAGTGCTTCTGGTGGCATTAGCTTCACTATCTCCTCCAAGAACATCTCGTTATTCTCCACATATATAGCTAGTTGCAACGCAGTTTCTAAATCATGGGCGATCACCTCTGCAATCACTTTTGGATTCTTCTTAAAATAATCACGAGCCATTTCCCAGTCACCTATTAATGCTGCCCAGTATAGCTGCCGGTACCCATCCAAATATGTTGTCCTTTTACCAGTGCCGGCCAAACCTTATTTGACCAAAACAGAAAACAATTACAATAAATTATCGGATAACGTATTATAATAAAAACTTCAATAATACTATGAATTAAAAAAGAAAAAGAAAACTTCAATAACATATTATCATCTTCATTTTCTGTTGTTCTATTTATCCAAAAATAAAATTCGTAATATGAGAATGTATCATTCTTGAATCAGCTTAATTACTGGATTCCGGCCTCCTCTGCTGTTGATGTGCTTCATCATCAGGATCCGGTATCTCTATAATCTCTTCCACATGATCATCGATATTATTTCCTGAGGATGACTTCTTAATGTTTTTGACAGTTAATTTATCATCTATATCATTCTTGACAACGTCCTCTAAGTCTTTCAATAATGTAGAGATTATTAGTCTCACATTGTTGGACAATCTAAAATCCTGCATTTTATAATCTATTAGGGCCTCTCCACTCATTGTCAATTGGTTTTGAGTTGGATGCCCTCAGATTTTAACATGGTATCAGAGCAGGCTATATTTACGACGAGTCATTGACTTCACCTTTTACTCCGCGTCACCCAATTTAAGTGTCCACGTGTTAGACCCAACGAGGCTACACGTGAGGGGGCGTGTTGGGCAATCTAAGATCCTGCGGTTTATAATCTATTAGGACCTCTCCAATCAATGCCAATTGATTTTGAGTTGGATGCCCCGTGAGATATCAATATTAATCACTTTCAAGAAAATAAAAAATGTACTCAATCTAAGATAAGTGTCATAAGACTAAATCAGAACTCACAGATAATTATTTGGGAAATTAAATCAACAACAGTACAAACTTACCTTGATGCTTATAATTATCTGATGATAGGTTTTCGAATTCTTTATGTTCTTCTAGTTTTTCTTCTTCTTCATCACGGGCTTTCGGATTATTACTATTATTGTCAGCTTTAGATTCAATAAGTTTACAAAGCATAGATTCCAGCTTACCAAACATCGTTTCTTGGCTATCTAACATCAGCTTTTGAGATTCAACAATCTTGAGATTCAACAAGCACACTGCGTAACATCACTTTTTGAGATTCAAAAATCCTAGAGAACATCATTTCTTCATGAGATGGATGATCATCACCTGTTTGTCTAGTAGCCATTGTGATATGTGATCGAGTTTTTTTTTTTTTGGTTTTTGGAGATGGATGAAGATGAAAAGATATTGAGATAGAATTTAATTAAAGTCAGCTGTGCTACGCTGCTAGCTAGTTCAATATATGGTGATCGCTTATACTAAGTTAATACCTGTCTGAGTTATCTTGCGACCTTCACCACGTTACTTTTCATTTTCATTAAGTCCATGTCCAATGAGGTAACATGAATTTTCTTTAATGTACGCATAGTTGTACACAAACTCCCTCAATCTGCCATTTTATTGCAGAAATGATTGATTGACCGACACTTATATCCCGATAAATCCCTCCACTCACACGAGCATTGGCCCTAGTTTACCTCATTTTTGATCTCGATGTTTAGAACGCTACCATAGCCGTCCATTTTCCTCGGGACAGATTTTTCCGGAGAAGTCGTCGGCAGGTGTAGCATCTCTCATTTTATTGGGCCGACCGAGCTAGCGAAGCTAGGAAGGGATGACCTTCTATATGGTCACTTTTTTGTAAAATGTAAGCAATGGCTATTATTGAACGAAAGCAAGCTGGGACTGCAAGCAAGTTGTTGCTATGCAGGTGCAGTTCTCATAGGATGGAGTTGGTAAAGGCCAGAGTTTCTATTGAGGGTGATTGCCAAAGGGTTCGCATTGAAGTTGTGGAAGGAGATGTTACGCTTGAGCGTGAAGTTGAGACAAGGAACTACAGGTGGAATGTGGCTCGGATGCTGTTGCAAGAATGAAACTGTATTGGTTCTGGTGGTATTTGCATCTGGGAGTTGAAATGGTTGGCTTGAGCTTATGGAGCTGTGAACTGATGCTGTGACTTGGTGTTGCAGCAAGGAGATATAGCAAACAGAAGAGATATGCAGCTGAAATTGCAACTGCAAATAGGAGAACAGGGGTTAGATGCAAGGCAGTGGTGAATGTAACAGTTGGACATGCTTGTTAATGAATTCTGAGCTGAAGTTGCAGGTTATGGATATGGTGCTGGCTGTTATGCAGTTGCAATAGTTGAGATGATGTTGCTAACCTTGTGCATTAAAATGTCTGAGTTGTGGATTCAAAGAATGCAGGGAAGATGCTGAGCTATGCTGTGTGGATTGAAGGCTAGAAGAATACACTGTCGGTTCTCTGCAACTGACAAGCTAAATCTTTAAAGAGCTAATGGGCTTGTGGGATGTGTTGAGGAAGAATTAGAGAGTGAGTGGGCCTGGACCTGATCTGCCAAGGGTTATGGGCAACAATGCCTGGAGGTTTAGAAATCGGAAGTGAGAGTTATATTCTCAACAGAGAGCTATAAAAAGGGGAGGATCAAAACAAAATGAAAATATTATCTTCACTTCTACTTTGGTTCTAGGGTTACAACATGATAGGTTTTATCTTCCTCCTTGTTATGAACTCCATGAATATGAGTACCTAGTTTTTATCATTGGTTAAGGAATAAGTTGGATTTCCAAACATGGGTTGTGTTCAATAAAGTAGTTTTGTCTCCATACTTTGTCGTTTATGATTCATCGTTAATATTGTTATATGATTCGAATGCTTGTTTGGTCGAGTCTAGAATCGATTGAGTTGGTTTTCATCTCTATTGCTAGATTAGAGTTTATTATACGCAAAAGTGATAAATTTCTGATTGCAAGTAGCATATTGTGAATATTTCTTGTAGTGATGCATCCTAGTAGTCACATGTGAATCATAACCTTTGTTAGATTGGATTAGTGCTTTTACACGTTCGATTGCTTTGATGGGTCTGATTTCATAGTTATTAATGCATCTAGGGAATTAAACTTGATTAGTGCTTTTACACGTTAGGTTGTTCTCTTAGATAGAACTCATACTCGCATCTTTTAATGTGTTTGTTGATGACAAGAGGAAATTAGCGGGATATTCTTGCGATCAAGGTATCCTAGGGCCTTTGATAAAAGTTGAGATTAAATATCAATTCTAATTATTGTTTCAAATACATGTTTGTGAATGAAAACCAATCCTTGACCAATATCATAATCTTATTGATTTTGCTTTATTTATTTGTTTTGCTTTTATTTTATTTTAGTATATAAAAATCAGAAAATCCCCCATTGTTATTTATAGGAAACCGAAACATATTGACAACCTAGTCCTCTCTGTGGGAACGATCCTTTCTTACCCTTGCTATATTATATATTTTGAGTAGTGAGAAAGTGTAATTTATTTTTGACGCATACGACAACGATCTGCCCGTGACTTTATGAGACCAAGGTCAGTAGTAACCTTTTTCACCTCAGTTCTGATCACATCAAGATCCTTCATTGTATCAACAAGTTGCAGTTTTGCTTCCTCAAAGTATTTAAGAAAGTCATGAACCACTTCAGCCGAAACCATATCCACATTCTCAACATCTTGGTGTGAGTAGGCATAGTAGCACGAAGCATTAGGTGCACCTTTTTCTACAAGAGTTCTTTTCTTCCTCCCTTTCGATTCAACACCAAAACCTTTTTCAAGAAATCCCTTTGCAAAATCACCATAGCTAGATGAAGAATAAGACATTCTTGATAACCCAGAGAATAACCTAGAGTATGCGTACGTGATGCGTAACTCAATAGGTCGGGCATTTAAAGGGTTTCTTAGGGAAGGAATTTTTAGGGTTTCCTTAATTGACTCGTGCCAGTTACACGGGATCCTGTACGAGAACAATCTCAACCCAAGACAAAAAGTCGTGCGTACACAACCTTGTTGAAGGCTCTTGCAATCAAAAAGACTCAAAAAAAATCTCATAGAGAAGCATCTTTTTAGAGTAAAAGAGTAGCACCTTGTTTAACCAATCAAACAAATAAAAATTTTGATCATAACAAACAAATACTTGTGCAAGCTTTTTTGCAGGATACACATGCTAAAGACGATAAGAAGTCAACATGGGAATCCGAAAAACACCATTGACAACAAGTATACCTGAACATATCTCTCAACCAGGATTTTTTGTGTAAGAGATTTCAACCTTGTGATTAATTGGCACAAGTATGAGGTTTCGGCTCATCAAATGTAAATTGTTTATGGTTAAACCCCTTTCTTCTGTACTTTGGAAGAAGACTGTTATGATGTGAAAAATTATCATAGAATTTACTATCATCATAATATGACACATAGTGAGGATTTTTACCTGAAGAGTGTTGTCCCGATGGAGAACACAATTTTTTGATGATATCCTTATATCCCTCAATAATGAATCTTAGGTTTTCATCCATCTGCTCATATCTACATTCTTTACTCGATAAATGATTCACATCATGATTAATATTATTTCCGTTTCTGATAGGAGAGAGAACACGAGTTCTTCTTGTATGATAAACTTTAACAGGTCTATTATGCTTTTGTGCATTTGAGGAACTCATCGAACTGACCTTCCTGGTAGGGATCACAGGGTGTGTACTAAAACCAACTGGTTTAGACATACATATGTCAGTTACACCTTTAAGAATTAAATCTAAGCTCTGTTGAAGTTGAACCAACAATTTGTTTTTAAACTTCAGTTTCCCTTTTTGCACAGTATGCCCTTTTGAAATACAAAAAAGGCACACTTTCTGATCACGAGAGTGATTAGAGATTTCAGACCTAGCATTATCTTTCGGAGAATTTTTTCTTCCAACTGATGTGGGAATCCCCTGCACATTAGTTTGAGTGGGAAGAGAATCTGAAGTTACTTCTGAAACTGGAGCTCTTTCGGTTTGGATAGAAGTAGATGGCATAGCAGACTTTTCTGAACATCCTTGAATGGAGAGTTTATTCAGAAGATGTTCAATATCCAAGGCATTTTTTTCAAGTTTTTCCAGTAAGATACGAGTTGATCGCACTTCAAGATTTTCTTTAGAAGAAGCCTTTTCACTGGAGCCACAGTCTTTTACTACACCAAGCAGAACATTGACATGTTTTCTTAACTGTTTGAATCTATCAGCTTGAATTCTAACAAGGTTTAGAATTAGTATACTCTCTCTAGTTGTTTCCTCTTGAATAACAGAGTCAGATTCATTAGAGAAACACATGTCAGTGTTAGTCTGTTTCATTTGAACACTAGGTTCGTCTATAAGAGAGATTGAGGGATCTTTCTCTTTGATAGATTTATTAGAAACAAAAATTTTATTTCTGGTGACGCGTTCATCAGAGATAGTACTCTTGTCCATAGAGTCAGATTGCTACAAACACAGACTTTTGAGGTCTTGAACGTGTTTGCCTGCTCTGATACCAATTGAAAATGCAGGGGTCTAACAACCTCACCCAATATTTCGATTAGCAATCTGTATGGACTAACTCTAATATACTTTTAAGAGAATCAACTAGATAGTCAGACTCAATCCTAATAAAAATTATATCAAGGATTTAATATCTTTATCTCTTGATTTAAATCTTACTCAAGCAATCTGTGAATCTCGATTAAATACAAGAGAGATAAACTTGGATGGTACCAAAGACCAATATCAAAGGATCAATCAATATCCAATCAACAACCAAAGGTTGGATTTCATTGTTGATCGTTACAGCGCACAACCCGTGATATTTCAATTATATAACAAAATATAATGCGGAATAGAAATAACACAGACACCAGAAATTTTGTTAACGAGGAAACCGCGAATGCAGAAAAATCCCGGGACCTAGTCTAGATTGAATACCACATTGTATTAAGCCGCTACAGACACTAGCCTACTACAAACTAACTTCGGTCTGGACTGTAGTTGAACCCTAATCAATCTCACACTGATTCAAGGTAAAGTTGTGCTCCTTACGTCTCTGATCCCAACAGGATACTACGCACTTGATTCCCTTAGATGATCTCACCCAACCAAGAGTTTCTACGACCCAAAGTCGAAGACTTTAATAAATAAATCTGTATCACATAGAAAAGTCTACAAGGATAGATAAATCTGTCTCCCACAGATAAACCTAAAAGTATTGTTCTGTCTTTTGATAAAAATCAAGGTGAACAAGAACCAATTGATAAACCGAACTTATATTCCCGAAGAACAACCTAGTATTATCAATCACCTCACAATAATCTAAATCGTATGGTAGCGAAACTAGATATTGCGGAATCACAAACGATGAGACGAAGATGTTTGTGATTTCTTTTTATCTAGCCCTGTCGGAGATATAATCTCAAGTCAATTATTCAATTGAACTCGTACGATAAAAAAGGCAAGATCAGATATCTCAACTACAAGAGAAGTAGTTTAGTCTGGCTTCACAATCCCAATGAAGTCTTTATTCGTTAATCGACAGGGTCTCGAGAAGAAACCTACGATTAAAGGAGAATCGACTCTAGCAAACCAACTAGTATCACACATGAGGTGTGGGGATTAGTTTTGCACAGTTGCTAGACGTATCCTTATATAGTTTTCAAATCAGGATTTGCAATATAAGTTACCTTGGTAACAAAGCATTCAATAATCACCATTAGATGAAAAACCTGATTTATCCAAGCTAATATCTTTCAATCGTTAGATCGAAACTTAGCTTGTCACACACAAATGAAATGTATTCATTTAGGTTTGAGTAACCGTACCTAAACGTGTACATTGGTTGGTTCACAAATGGTTGGCCAATGGTTAGCCATATGAGTGCTTTCATATTAACCGTATTCATCTTTTTCATAACTAGTTCAAATGACTCATAAGAACTAGTTCAAGAGTTGTTCAATTGCTTAGGTTTTTATACATAGACACAATTGAAACAAAATTGGTTTGATTCATTTGAATCAATTCATGAACAATATACCCACGGTTTGCAAAGATTGCATTCCTTTTAATTTATTGTTTTAAGTCCATGAACTACCGATTTGAGAAATAACTAGCTTGGGTACGCGTACGGGTATGCGTACCTTAGCTACCGGATTTTGAGTTGGTTTTAGTTTCCAAACTCAACAGAATTTTTCGGGTGAAAAAGTTCCGCCAGTACGCGTACCTAAGGTGACTGGTTTTTGAGTTCGTAAACTTCAAACTCAGCAGAATTTCACAGACGTGAATTTCCACCTGTACGCGTACGGGTACGCGTACCCAACCTGTCTCCTTCACCAATACCGCATGCACACATATGCACGCACTTGGTTTCCGACACATGGATTTATACACCAATGTGCGAACACACTATATGCTTTCATCCATAGGTGGTTACATATTCTCAACTCTACATTTAAATCATTGAAACATTCTTCTATAATGTTATAACAGTCGTTAGACATAAAGAATCGACTATCGTCATCAAAGCTATTTTCTAGATTGAAACGTCATCATGACTTTCGTCACGGGTAAAGATGAAGATGGTTAAAGCAAAAGCTTACCAACACGTATTTCAAAAAAAAGATAGGCGAGTAAACTCGGCTCGAAATAGAAAATGTATATGTATGAAAACTATCATACTTATACGACTTTTGTCTAAAGAGTAGGAGATAGAGTAGATAGATTTTTGAGTGACAAGATGAGTTTAAGTCTCCACATACCTTTTGGTCGGATGAAGTTCCACTGGTTCCTTGAGTAGTTCTTCGTCTTTGCAAGATAATCGCCATGGAGTCTGGAGTTCAACTATTCCTAACTATCCTAGACCGAGACTTAGTCATAAGTATACTAGAAATCAAGACATATAGTTTTGATCACTAATATTGACAAACATGCTTGAGATAGAAACGATGCGAGTTCGGCCGAGCAATGCTCTAATTCAAACTAAATTGTCTATACTCATGAACTCATATTCATTCGTGAACTCTGTTTGCGAACTAAAGTCCCAGAATTTTCAATGCCTTTAAGGTATGAGAACTCGGTTTGCAAACTGTGGCATTACGTTCATGCATTGGTTCTAGTATATGTACTTTGTCCACATACAAACTATGCCGAATATGTTTCAAATGCTTCACATATATTTCTATGAGATATTAAGCATTTGAACAACTCTCTTAATACACATTTAGATACATTTGATCATCTATCATAATTGGTGGATTACCGGATTGATTCCAGAAGTGTTAGATAAAAATAGCCAACTTAAAAGTGTTCATATGGCTAACTTCGGTTAACTGTTATTGAGACAAATCGTTATAAACGTTTAGGTACAGTTTATCCATATCTGAATATAAGTGTATTTCATTTGTGTATATCAAGCTAAACCATCTAACAGTGGAGATTGATTGCTTATTTTCTATGCAAACTTAGCTTGAATCTCAAGTCAGGTTTTCATCTAACAGTGAATATTAATTTCTTTCTTAATAAGCTATATTAGCTTTGATTGTAAGCAACCCTGATTTGAAAGACTGTATAAGAAGAAGCTCTAGCAGATGGGAAACCTAATCCCGACACTTTCATGTCTCTTAGTTGCAAACTAGAGTCGATTCTCTCTTAACCTAGGTTTCCAGTTCTTCTGAAAATCATTACTAGGTTTAAAGACTCAAATACTTCGCTTGGGATTCCTGAAGCCAAGTCCAACTATTTTCTTTGTAGTTGCGTATCCTGATCTTATTATTCTATCGTATTGAGTTTAATATTCTTTAAGATTATCTAGAGAATTATCTATGATAGGTAAGATATAAAAAGTAATCACAACAGTTCTTCGTCTCATACTCTTATGATTTCGCAATAACTTCTTATGTATATCAGTTAGGTTATTGTGAGGTGACTCATATTCTAGGCTTCTCTTCGGGGGACATAAGACCGGATTATTAGTTGTGTTTCCTGTCCACCTTGATCTTTATCTAAAGACGGAAACCAAAAATATAATAGACTTATCTGTGGGAGACATATTTTTTTTATAAGTATTCGAATTTGGGTCGGAGAAACTCCTAGGTTATAAAGGACGTTATCTAGGGGAATCAGGTGCGCAGATCTTTCCAGATTCAAGAGGCTTAAGGAACGCGATTGTACATTAATCAGTGCGATAATGGGTTAGGGCTCAACTACATTCCAGTCTGAAGTTAACTTATGGTAGACTAGAATCTGTAGAGGCTTAATACAGTGTGGTGTTCAAGTATGGACTAGGTCCCGAGGTTTTCCTCATTAACAAAATTTCTGGTGTATGTGTTATTTCTTTTCGGCATTATATTTTCTTTATATAATTGAAATATCACATGTTATGTCAATCACAGTTTATAAATCCGACCTTGTTTGTTGGATATAACTTGATTGATACTCAGATATTGGTATATGGTACCATCTGAGTTATTCTCATTCCAATCAGGTTGACAGACTCTTATTTGTTTGATTTCTGATTGTGATGAGAAAGAGATAAAGCTCTTTGATATCTTCCCTTGATCGAGTTTAACTAAGTTGTTACTCTCGTAATTATATTGGAGTTTAGTCCATACAGATTGTCGAATGAAAAAGTTAGGTGTGGTTGTTGTATCCCCCGCATTTTCACCAAGCATCAAATTATTCAAGCTGACACTTCAATTATGAACCCCCGACAAAAATATGTGTGGCAAATTGAATTTGACAGGTTTCAAGCACAAATTAAACAACAAGCTGAATTTAATAACAACCAACCTAGTGACGATGATGAGCATGATGAGTTCGATGTAGTAGTACCTCTAGATAATTGATGTATTAATTTGAAATGTTGAATTATAATTTTAAAGTGTATTGCATTTTACTTAATATTAATTTAAAATGAAAAGTTTCTTAATTTGAAATGTGTATTCTACTTAATAACAAGCTCAACTCATTAACTTAATATGTTAAATAAAAAAACTACAAACAAATTGACAATTAGATGTTTAGACTGATACATAGAACAAAACTTAATAATTACGCCAACCGGCTCTTCCTTACTCTGTCCAAAGATCTACTCTCATATCTTCTCTTAATCAGTCATACAAATTCTGGTTATAAATGTAATTAGTCATTTTCCCATAGTTTCTTGCAGGCACGCCTCTTTGTGATTGAATCTCAGGCCTTAAACCTTCATCTTCATAGTTAGTCCACTCCTTGTCACGATGGGTTTCTTGAATTACCATGTTATGTACAATTATGCAAGTGAGCATAGTCTTGTGCATTTCACGAGGACTTAAACCATGATATGGACCACAAATGATAGCGAACTTCCTCTTCAAAATTCCAAAATCTCGTTCCACATCCTTCTCAATGCCATTTGGCGTTCGTCAAAATGACGATATGAATTACCCGATGCCACTGCAAGATAATACCCGTGAGTGTATTGATTGTCGTTGATTGTGAAACAGACCTCGGGACAAATTTTCATACTTCAGATCTTCAAACAGAGGCGACTTTTGTAAAACATTAATATCATTATGTGAACTCAGAGGACCAAAAAAGGTGTTCCATATCCAACAATCATAAGAAACAACAACTTCAAGGATAACAGTTGGTTTCGGGGTAAGGGCCCTTATATTTACCGGCCCAATAAACAAGGTATCCCTGCCATACCGAATGCATGCAATCAAGACTACCTAGCATTCTCGGAAATCCCCTTTCCTGATTCTCCATTTGTCTAACATCTTCCTCGGTTGGTTTTCGGAAATACGTTTGACCAAAATAATTAATTATTACTTCGCAAAACAATGAAAGATAAGTGCATGAAGTTGTTTTTCCCATACGAAGGTACTCATCGTTCGCATTCACTAGTTTTCCATAACCTAGAATCCTTAAAGTCGAAGAAATTTTTTGTTCAAGACTATGACTCTAATATTTAGTGCATCAAACTGATAATTAAATTGAGATTCTACTCTACAAAGCTCATTAATAATCTTTCCCATTGAAAACCAAGCATTCACAATTTCCGACAATTTGTGATTAAATTTCTCAAACGAATCTTCATCAAACATACGAAGGTTTTACAAGTCATAAGTTAGGTTTTGAAGCCTGACTTACTTCTATGCGTAATTCCCTTCAAATACAGTTTCTAAGATATCCTAAGACTCTTTTGATCTAGTGCACGTAGACGCATGATGTTGAAGATCTTGGCTTATGGCGTGGATAATGACATTTAATCCATCAAAGTTACATTTAGCATATTTGATTTCTTCATCATGCCTTTAGGAATAGCAACAACTCCTTCTCCAACGAGTGGAGCATTATATCCTCTTACAACAAGTACCCATGTCCGAAAATCACGAGCTTGTAAGAAAGAACGCATCAGTTTTCTACCATAAGTAATTTGTGCCATCGAAAGCTGGCAATACGTTGATTGAGATTGCACTCTTGTCTATAATACACATCGCTTCAAACATAGACTTATTAGGTCAATATTGTTTACCTGCTCGGATACCAATTGAAAACCTAGGGGATACCAAATACACCCAACTTTTTCGTTCCGCGACCTGTATAGACAAAACTAAATACAATTGCAAGAAGACCAACTTAATGATCCTTAGAAATATGTATATAGAGTTAATATTTCAACCTCTACTCAATCAATATGTATATAAACATAAGGTCTGTGAACCTGATTGTTAAGCAGAGTACTTGGACCATCTCAAAAATCAATATCCATGATCAATCTAGTCGTCGTATTCAAATAATTCAATCGGAATTCTACCAAGTAACTAAACTTGTTATTTATATTTTAATATACGATTTTTATAATAAAATAGTCTCAAAATCGATTATAATTAAGCAGATGTATCTACTTAGACTGAATATGTGCAAACCTGTGTAAATCCAATTATAAAGATAAACAGTATAATGTGGAAAAGGAAAAATACAAGACACAAGAAATTTTGTTAACGAGGAAATTACAATAGCACAAAAACCCAAGGACCTCGTCCAGATTTGAACACCAAACTGTATTAAGCCGTTATAGACACTAGCTTACTATAAGACTTCGGATTGGAATATAGTTGAGATCGAACCCACCCTCCAAGCGATTAAGTTACAATCTCGCTCCTTACGTCTCTTGAACCTCGTAAGGTTCTATGCACTTGATTCCCTTAGCTAACATACTTTATAGCCTAAGAATTGTTTCAGGCGAAGTGAAGACTTTTAATACCAATCTGCCTCTAACAGATAAGCCTATTTGATTTCCGTTTAGATCAAGGATTAAGGTGTAGAATATGTTTGCAATATACTAGCAAACATCACAAATCCAGAACTTACGACTCCTGAAGAGCGGCCTAGATTCTTAACCACCTCTCAAGAACAATCATCAAAAGATCAACTAAGATCAGTCTTTATATATCTATCTTGAGGAATCACAAAGTCTGAGACGAAGAGAAATTTGCGATTCCTATCTATCTTGCCTGAAAGAGACTACGAGAACCTCGATAACAGAAAAGCAATATCGGGATACACGAACTATCAAGGTAAAGATAGTCGAACCTGGCTTCACGAATCCCCGAGCGAAGTCTTTTTGTTGTAGACCTAAAAGGTCAATAGAGGTGACTCTAGAATCAACTAGGACGCAAAGTGTCAGGGATTGAATTTCCCATATGACAAAGATATTATATTTATAGTTTTCAAAGACTGGGGTTAGATTAGAATTAAAGCTAAGATAACTTAAGAATCAAGAAAACAAATTAGGTCTTCAAACTACAATAGAAGACTATACACATAGGTTCGGTTACTGAACTTTGTATAATGACTGTTCGGTTTGGCAAGTTAGCCAAAGAACTAAAAGCTATTTTATGTTCATTTAAGCACCTAAGAAATTAATCATGGTTCACACACATTATTTTTTAAGTGATCAATGAATTCTTAGAAGTGTTTAAGAGAGTTCTATGAATTGTAAACCTATTAGTTGATCAATGAATTATTAGAAGTTTTTAAGACTAGACTACCGAACTCAATTGACCACGGTTCGTGAACCGAGTTCGCCAACTTCTAGACAATTTATCCAACTTATAAAATCAATTCCCAACGGTTCTCCGACCGGGTTCGTGAACTGTTCCGAAATGAACTTGCGGTATTTCCATATCTCAGATATCTATGGTTTGCAAGCCGGTTCGCTAACATACCCTGAGTAGAAATTTCAGTAAGTTCATATTTCTTTCTTATGATGTTTGAAACATTCCCAAGTGTATAATTAATCATCTGGATGGGGAATTTTCAATTGATCCAAAAATTAATTCATAGAACTAACATTGTTAAGGACCTTTGAACATCTGATCGCTAAATCGTATTTCGAGATTTTCACTAGACAAGCTTGACTCGAAACATCTTCTTTGTAAATCTACTATATATAAGTCATACGACATAGTCTCAATAAAAGGTGGTATAGTGAGTAAAATAGAATGGTTCAATCTTCACATACCTGATACAGAAGCTCTTCAAATGTCTTCGTCGATCTTCAGTATTCAAGGGTGATCTTTGATTTTCAACTACAATTCTAACCTATCTGAAACTTGACTTAGTAGAGTAAAAATCAAGATATAGTTTTGATCACCTAACATTGACAACAAGCTTGAGATAGTAAAACTTGTGGGTTCAATAAAACAATTCTCTAACACAAGGCACCTCTTTCAAGGACCTTATGTAAGTGCATCATCCTCGTGGGACCATGGTACTACACACTAGTCATTTACAAATTCTCAGTAAGATAAAATTATCTTTTCAGTTTCGTCTATGGTCATGGACGAATTTCACTTATAGGATTTAAAGGTTTGTCATTTATTGAGATACTAAATACATTATGGTGACTAACGTGTTATCTTAGAATGAGGTAAGCCATTTTAGCATACTTAATAATAGGTAATATAACAATATCCAAACTCATCGATAAAGATTCTAATTAAATAAAGGAATGTTAACACTTGGAATATATTATTTGACATAAATGTTGATAGGAATTTCCTAAATATTTAAATTCTTTCCAGAGGTACAGGAAATTTAGGCAGTTACCTAGCAACAATGAAAATTTTATAGTTAAGTCTTCTTATCATGTGATTCAGAGGAACTATAATGGTGGTAACACTAGTTTTCAAAATCCGTTAAATTGAACTCTTTTTGGAAGCTTAAACTTCCTCCCAAAATCCATAGTTTTTTATTTTGTTTGTGGAAGTTTTTTTCCCATTAGAGAAAGTCTAGTGGGACTCGGAAAAGAAACACATTTGCTAAGCTAGGTGAATGCACAAACCCGGTTTTGACCAGTTATTATTGGTTGAAATGGACTCTTATGTGCAATAGCACTAGCAATTTTGTAATAGCCAAATATCATCGACTGGTTGGTTGATATTAGTTTGGATGATGGAAACCCAATTTATGAAGAATTCATTTTTGTAAACTCCTGGGAATTTAACCCTTCTAGTTTGAGTTCTAGTTCCTGAACGGAATCCTCTTAAGAATTGCCTTGGTTTTGAAACTCTTCCAAAATGTCGTTGTGGAGTGTTATATATGTGTCTTGTAAACACAAACTCGTATTCGTAAGAACTGTGTGGAGCCTCCAAGCAAGATTTATTCTAGTAAGAAGATGGGAAATCCTACCCTAAGGAGAACTATTTCATTTTTGAAAAGAAAAAGAAGAATATGAAGAAGCCTAGAGCAAACTGCTCCAACCGACAAAGGGATTGCAACCCTTCTTGAATAACTTAAGAAGACTAAGATGGAAGTGCAAGTACTTAAAGAAATTCTGCAAAAATTGCTCGAGATTTAAGAAACACTTGTCAAATAACATCCTAATAGGTTTGAAGGAGTAAATACTCTTATTCATAAATCCTACGTCCCAGTGTCGGTTGCTGAGAACAAGTTCGGGAATGATGAAGGATTCTTTAAGAATATATTAATTACTAGTTCACTCCTTGTAATAATTTTATTTTTACTGTTTTAAGGGGGAATACTAGTTTTTGGAGTAGCGTTTATATGTATTTGCATTAGCTATTCCAAATACTATCATCTTGCAACAATTAAAGTTTATTTATTTAAATTTTATTTCGGAGATGACTTGAAATTCCTAATCTTTATTTATTATTTATTATATATATTTTGTGAGATGTGTTCTTTGCTATCATATTTTTGGTGATTAGAACAAATATCTCATATTTTGTCATAGGTTAAGCTCTTAACTCTTTGTGTTCGTCACTGGCTAAAAGATGAGTGAGAACGCAGGGGATATAAAGTACACCCAACTTTTTCATTCTGAAACCTGTATAGACAAAACTTAATACAATAGAAAGTATACCAACTGAATGATCCTTGAAAATATGCGTATAGAGTTTATTTATCAACCTATACTCATCAGTATGTGTATAGACACAGAGTCCATGAACCTAATTGTTAAGCAGAGTACTTGGACGATCTCAAAAATTAATATATCCAAGATCAATCTAGTCGTATCCAAATGATCCAATCAGAATTCTGCCAAGCGATTAAACTTTTTATCCATATTTCAAGATACAAATTCTACAAGAAACAAGTCTCGTAATCGATTACAATTAAACGAACGTGTCTACCTAGATTGAATACGTAAAACCTGTATAAATCCAATTATAAAGATAAACAGTATAAAACGGAAAAGAAAAACACAAGACACCAGAAATTTTGTTAACTAGGAAACTGTAATAACAGAAGAACCCAGAGACCTCGTCCAGATTTAATCACCAAACTGTATTAAGCCGCTACAGACACTAGCCTATTATAAGACTTCAGACTGGAATATAGTTGAGACCGAACCCACCCTCCAAGCGATTCATTTACAGTCGTGCTCCTTACGTCTCTTGAACCTCGCAAGGCTCTGCGCAATTGATTCCCTTAGATGACATCATTTATAGTGTAAGAGTTGTTATAGCCAAAGTGAAGACTTTTGATACAAATCTGCCTCTAACTGATAAGACTGACACAATTCTGCCTCTAACCGACAAGACTATTTGATTTCCATTTGATCAAAGATCAAGGTGAGGAAATTTATTTGCGGTAAATAAAGCTAGAAAAACTCACAAATATGGAACTTATGACTCCCAGAGAGAAGCCTAGATTCTTAACCACCTCGCAAGAACAATCTTCAATTAGGATCAGTTGTCAGATATCTATCTTGTGGAATTATAAAGGCTGAGACGAAGAGAACTTTGCGATTACTATCTATCTTGCCTGAAAGAGATTACGAAAACCTCGATAACAGAAAACCAAGATTAGGATAAGTGTCACCAATTTTCTAAAGAAACTTGCATACTTGTGACCATTTTTTCTTCAAAAATCCCGGTACATCGTTTATTCTAGATGCACTAGCATTTAGTAGATGCAATCACCAGCATAGATCCCTAATTTCCCATGTTTGACTAGACCTTGTAATAATCCTTGAACACACTACAATTGCTTTGTATTTTCTACTGTGACAGGCCGGGAGGCAAAACCCAAATTGTTTTAGAAAAATGGAAATCGAAAAATAAATGCGTTGTTGTTTCGGATTCATGGAACAAAAAATGAATTTATCCTCTACAGTAACAAGATTAGATAGAGTACCTCTTGTTGGGAGACAGTTAGCTAAGCATTTCCAAATTAAAACTTTATGTGTTGGGAATATTTAGAATCCATAATTTGTTCCAAAACAAAGCTTGACTCACATTCCTGCATAACATGATTAGTAGCGCCAGAGGGATTGCTAAGTTTTGAACATAGCGTTATGACTAAAAAACCACCATATTTTCAGTCAAAGTCTACCCAATTTATCTTTACGTCTTTTACCATTAAGTGGTTTATGCATTCTAATACTCATAATCTGTTTAGCGATTTTTATCGAGAAATTTGTGAACTGAGTCAATCAGAATCAGGTCAGTTATAAATGTTAAAGTCTAGGTTTCTTAATTTCAAAATCTAACTCTACCAGAGGTTTACTTATTTGGTATCCATTTATCTGGCAAGATGTCAATAGAGGACCCAACATACGCCAACCTCACACAATGTAACTTAGAATGTTAGAAACACAATAATTCTAATCAATAATTGTGAAGTTAATTGGATTTTATAGTTCTTTTTAGAATTGAGATTTTCAGATGAAATTGAACCTTGTTTATGTAAATCGGTGATGTTTAACTCCTCGTCGTCAAGGCCTAACCAGGGAAGAAGTACTTTGAAACATATTTCAAAATTCAACAACCTAATCCAATAGAAGAAGCATCAGCAAATAACGCTCAATTTACATCTCCATTAAAATGCTCAATTTACAGGCCCGGCTTTGTGCCAAAGTTGACGAAGGTAACAAATTATTATTTTCTTAGTAGTTGATAAAGGCCGATTTTATGCAACAAATTATTGTTATAACATTCGGTCGGATAGGCACAAAAAGTAAACGCATACAGAATAAGTGTATAAAATTTATTTCGATTCACCACGTGATGTTGATTCTATAAACAGAGATGGAGACATATACAGAATAAGTGCATAAGATTTCTTCATGTTTTTCATTGCATTTAAGAAAGATGGTTAATCACCACTAAAGTGTGCATACTGTGAGGCGATGAAAAAGTAGGGCCCAAAGGTTTTTGCAGGAACGATTTTTTGGGACCATGGTTTTTTGGGGGACCATGGTTTTATTTTGTGTAAATACATTAGAAGTAATTCTAGGTCACCCCATATCTAGTTATTTATTTAATATCTAATCTACCCTCTTAACTAATTTTAGGTTAATGATTTAGTTAAAAACAATTAGTGAGATTAAATTAAAAGATGGGTTTATTATTAGTTGAGTAGAATTATTGTGAGAGTAGAGTTAGAGAAGATGAAGGAGAAAAACATGGAATATAAAAAAAATCCAATTCACCCCCTTTGAGTATTCAAGTGATGAAAACTCATCTGATTCTTCATCTCCATCCTCTCCTAGAATATTTGTTAATCTTCAAAATGATTCAGATTTGGATTATTTCTTAGATGGTGATTGTATTCTTCCCCAAAATGAAACTCAAGATGAAAATGATGGATTTTATCAACCACAACCGGAGGAAGAGTATTTGGTGAACAAGTATGCTCCAAACTTAGATAATGTATGTTGAATTGGTAAAAACTTCCCCAAGAATGTAAATTTTTGAACTGGATTTTGCACAGTTCGGTTACATTATATGAAGAACATGTAACCGAACTGTTCTGAAGGTGTAGTTCGGTTGCCTTGTGATATGAATAAGTAACCGAACTCATTTGAAGATGTAGTTCGGTTACTTTATCCAAACACGCAGGTTACCGAACTCCATATTAATGGAAGTTCTGAGATGCAGTGTTATGTTCGGTTGGTTCGAAACTAACCGAACTTTACGTAAAAATAAAGTTTAACTAATTGTATACAGTTCGGTTGGTTCGCAAACTGCATGTACCAACTATCTAACCATATGTGTCGAGAAACTTAGACGTATGAGAGTGGTGATTGCGCTCGTTAACCACAACCATTTTATAGGCCTTCGGTTAGAAGACAATTTTCCATTGCCTCCGATATGTGGATGCTCTTATTGGAATGGATTTAACCCCGACACAATGTTGGGTTGGTGCATTATGTATGAACATAACATGGAGATGTGGAAAGCTTTGGAGGAATCGGACAAAATTATACACGAAGGTTCAATTTCCCTTGGGGATGATTAAATGTACCCTTAGCTAGAATATGTATGCTTTGAACATCATCATAAGAATTAAAGATTGTGTTTTTTGGAATTTGGGTGTATTATAGTGTGTTTGCATAATTTGCTTTTATACAAAAAGTCACTCTTGGTTTACAGTGATAGGTTCGGTTACCTATCAAATTTATGGTGGTAACCGAACAGATAGTTCGGTGGCATACATATATTTGAGATACTACCGAACTAGCAGGTCGGTTGATCCCGCAGAATAATGAACAAACCGAACTTCTTATGGACATAGCATTTTCACTAATTCGGGTACTTAAAAGTTCAATAATTAATTAAAATACAACATCAAAATAACAAACAAAAGTTGTGGGTGATACTAAAGCTAAAATTGCATAACATTTAATATCCGAAACGCGTTACGAAAAAGTGCACAAGGATGCGGAAATGATCTTCATATTTGAAATTTTTTGTCTTCCATCTTCGCCATTCATTTTTTGCTGTTAAAAGAATTTCCTCGCCTGTTTCATCCCTAAGTCGATACCGCCTTACAATCCGAAACAAAGCCATAAATTCCACAACTCTCTCTTTAATCTTATCAAATCGAAGTAACAAAGCTATATGATCACGGTTATGAGGGTTTCCTGTGTCGGAGCAAAATTGCTCATGATTTTTTCCCCAATAACTTTGACTCATAATACCATTCATTCTTCGTTCTTCACCCCTCTTTGGATAGTATAGTTTGTAGTTTCTGCAAAGAGAGAGATCTTCATCTAGAGTAAATTTAGCACTATTAGCTGCCATTTTTAGAAGATTTTGAGACAAAATGTTAACTATGAGACACATATTTATAACCAAAGAGGTGTATAACGGCAAGAAAAATAGCCTTTACTTGAAATTTGTGTCATTCAAATTTCAAAATACAGAGTTCAGTTACATAGGAAATGCATAGACAAAACCGAACATGGCAGTCTAAAAGTTCGGTTGTTTCGCAGATTTGGTCAACTAACCGAACTAAGCAAAAACAATATAAAGTTACAGTGTAATGTTCGGTTACCTGGTATTATTTTGCAGGTAACCGAACTTAGAAAAATTTTCACTGATTTTTGAGCTCCATAGTTCGGTTACCTGGTATTATTTCGCAGGTAACCGAACAACAGAGTTCGTTTACCTGCGAAATAATACCAGGTAACCGAACATTACACTGTAACTTTTGAAATTTGTTGTTAATGAGTTTGGTTAGTTGATTAAATCTGCGAAACAACCGAACTTGTTTTTTTATCAAGTTCGGTTGTTTGCCAAATTTAATCAACTAACCGATCTTCCTAATAATTTCTTTAAAAATTTGAGTTTAATGGAACACATATGAGTCAAATAGCCAAACTAACTAATAATTTCTTAAAAATTTGAATTTAATGAAACACATATGAGTCAAATAGCCAAACTAATCCCTTAAAACACAAATTAAAAACCAAATTATGAAATTCATTGAGTAATCCATATAACTAAATGTTGGAAGCAAACATAAGAAAACAAACTACCAAATCCGCAAAACAAAAGTCTTCCAAACATAAGGAAACAAACTACCAAATCCGCAATAAAAAAGTCTTCCAAACATAAGAAAACAAAGTACTAATTGTTGCAATCACTCATTTACCACGACTACTACGAGAAACTTTTCTACTCTTGCGTTTAGGAGCTTTAGGTCGTCCTTCGTCACTAGGAGTGTCATCTCCACTGCTTTGTTGTTGAACCATCCGACTTGAACCTTCCCCTTCTCGGCGACTCCTCTTCGACGGCATGGTCTGGCTTGGATCAACCTGGCTTGTATCGACAAGGTTGGGATTAAAAATATTAGTTATTTGGTTGTAGAGGTCTGTTTGTTCTCGAGTGTCCATCGACTCTCTACTCCGGATTTTCGCCATCATTTTCTTCAACAATTTAGCACTTGCCTTCACCTTTTCTCATCAAAAACATAAGTAACTATCATTTTTCGATACTTTATAACATTTTGAAAAACAAAAATAAGAGTAAATATCTTACCGCCGAATTCCACAAGATCATGGCCTCATCACCACACATAGGGGTATGCTTCATAATCTTCTGAGCCTCTTTCTCCATTGCCGTCGCTTTTGCTTTATCAGCACGGGCTTGTTGGACACTGTTTATTACACGAGGATGAGAAAAATGTCCATACCATTCCATATATCCATCGTCAGCGGCATTTGGCTCATCAAGCGAATCTTGTAACTCTTCGACTGGAACAAGATAATCCCCAAAGTTCTTCCAGTGGTCCACTGATGGAGCAGGATCGTATTTGGGGATGAAATTCTTCTCGCTGTTCTTAGTTCCGACCTTCTTTACCTTGAAGTTGAAGTTTTCCACTTGTGAGACACTTTGGACACAAGAAAGTTGTCTAAGTACTCTTCGAGGATTATACATTGTACAACCCCCAGGATGAAACAACGGTCTATTATAACCCGCAACAGGTGAGAAATTAATAACATCAACATCCTCCTCGTCTTCATCTGATGCAATGCTGTAAGGACGGAAAACCACATCTTCCACTGTTAACTTATCCAATGTCTCCCTCAACTCCAACACCTTTTTTTCCTTATTCTTTTCCTGTGAGTTCAGAAATTCATATTTACCAGCTGTAGGCTTCCCATAAGGCCAAGGAGTGCGAGCATGAGACAATTGCAGTTTAGGGAAGTGGTCGTACACCCAAACCTATGAGAAGAGGCAAAAAATAATACATTCGCAATATGATTAGTAACAATACACATTCATTCACTTATATATTCAAACACACAAACAATAATTTAACGGGGTACCTGAACAAGGGTGTATAAGCCTCCAAAATATAGACTCCTAAGCCTCGAAGCTTTTCTGAGTTCCACTTGAACGAATGAAAGAACCGCAATGCCCCAAGAGTAGTTGTTCACCTCATCCAAGGGGTCCAATAGCTGGAAGTAATGAGCATTTACCACGTGGCCTGAAGTGTCAGGGAAGAAGATGGTTCCAAGTTGATATAACAAATAAGCAGTCACATGGTGCTTATTCTTCTCCTCTGTCATCACCAACTTTCCTTGAGCAACCTAATCTTTCGTCCCTGAAAACTCATCAAACAAGGTTTTGAGCTTGATCTTTTTCAACTTCTTCTTGTACGTGCGGTCTTCCTCAAACTCATTATACTCATCACCTTCCTTAGGCTCTTTGTTAGCTCGCCTAAACTCACATTGTGCCTTTTTATCGCTCCATCCTAGACACCTTTCGACTAGTTTTTCAAGAACTTCATAACTCATCGAGGGATCGTAGCCATCTCGAACACTTGTTCCTGTAATTGGTAGGGATGTGATTCTAAAACAATCATCCGGAGTTATTGCCATCTCACCAAAAGGTAGATGAAAGGTATCCGTTTCTGGATAAGCCCTCTCGGCAAATGCAGTAACAGTGACAACATCAAATTTTTGGTGCGCATGTTGTATCCCGTTCCATAGTACACAATCAAATACCGCCAAGCGGACCTCATCACACTCATTTTATATATTCCATACCTTGTTCTTTTGACGTTTCAAAACACGAACAACATTTTTATGATCCTAAAAAAACAACATCATATCTTATATACTAATATATATAGAAAAGAACAATATATGTCAAAATATAATAAAATGACTGAGAAATCTAAATCTTGATGGTTAAGATTGAACCATACCTTTGTCGCAAAGATCTTGGCAGCCCATGAGTTTTTGTAGCCCATCAATACCTCCCTGCCATCTCTTGGAGTACCATATGTTGGATTCTTTGGCGGCAAACACAAATCCTTATGAGGAATGTATGAATATCTAGCACAAGGATTTTTATGCGTCTTTCTCGGTCTCTTTACCACTATGTCTGCTTGTTCCTCTTCTTCTTCCTCTTCATCCGAGTCCTCCTCTGATCCATCATCATCCTTATCTCCATCCTTGTCTCCATCTTCCTCATCCTTTTCACCCTCATCATCGCCACCCTCATTTCCTCCTCCTTGAACTGGTTCATCTTCTCCACCTTGATTATGTTCTTGACTGCCCATCTCTTCCACAATCTCTTCATTAACTTGTTGGCTTACGTTGTCAACATTATCTCTATTGACACCATCTTGGATGACAATACCCGGTAATGACCCACCTCCATACTTAGCATTTTTGGTTCCACGCTTACCGGCACCACAATGTACTTTGCCTCGAGACGTGGGAGTTCTCAGATCTTCCAGTAAAGGTTGTTTTCCTCTAATCAAGAAAACAAAATATATTAGCTTAACCGATAAATGATTGACTAAATCAGATGCAACATAAGGGTTCTCAGCGTAAGGTTCAGTTTGAATAGGTTTTTTGCGAACACACTGAACTCCACATGTGTGCAAATACTGAAGAGTTCGGTTTGTCAAGGATTTTTGCGAATAAACCGAACTCAACATTGGTCACTAATAGTAAAGAGTTCGGTTTGTCAAGGTTTTTTGCGATCAAACCGAACTCCACATGTGCGCAAACACTGAAGAGTTCGGTTTGTCAAGGTTTTTTGCGAATAAACCGAACTCAACATTAGTAACTAATAGTGAAGAGTTCGGTTTGTCAAGGTTTTTTGCGAATAAACCGAACTCCACATGTATGCAACAAAACATAGTTGGACAAGTTCGGTTAAATTGAAACTCAACATATAGGGCAAAATAGCATAGTTAGGTTATATTGAAATTTGTTTTTTTTTGGTAAAGTTCGGTTACTAAATATTTTTAGAATATTATGCAAACCAACCGAACAAGATAGCTCAGTTCGGTTACACAAAAACTCAAAATAGCGGGCAAAATTGCACAGTTCGGTTACAAGTGGAAAAAAATTGTTATAAAACTGGTGAAGTTCGGTTAGAAAAAAGTTTTAGGCTTTTTTGCGAACTAACCGAACTGGCAGTTCGGTGACCCAGTTTTGAATCCTATAAAACCGATCTGTTCTTCCTTTCAGGAAGTTCGGTTAACAAACTAGGATTTTCTAGAAATTCGTCCTAACCGAACAGCGCACTGTAACTCCCATTCGAACCCTATTTTGATGATTTCTATTCAATTAAACGAATCAAAATCAAATTAAAAGTATGGGTTTGTTGGAAAATACCTGCGAATCGGTCCTATGACAGAATCAAGCTGCTTCTTACTGCGTCTATTATATTGGATTATGGATTCACTTGGCTCTTCCACTTCTTTATGAATCTCAAAATCACTTGGCTAATTTGCTAGATGTTCTAATGGGGGACCTGTTCCTGGGAGTCTATTGGTTTTCTTTCGAAGAACCGTTCTTATAGTCTTGATTAATCGACGATGAAAATTTTATGAATCGACGACTAATCGATGAAGATGATGTTGAAATGGGGGAAGAGGAAAGAAGAAGAGGAGAACAGTTCCTCAAATATTTTTTTTTGTGCGGCTAGGTTAGATTAGGGTTATATTTAGGTTTTTCTTTCTGATTAAGTTAGATGTAGTTATTAGGTTAGGGTTAATTTAATTAGGGTAAGGGCCAAATTAGTAATCTCATCTGATTTTAGGACATCCCTTAACATTGTAGGGTAGGTGGCCTAATAGGACCATGGTCCCCCCAAAAAAACCATGGTCCCCAAAAAATCGTTCTTTTGCAGGAGGTTTGAATGTTCGGTTGCTGAGCATGAAACCCATTTTTGCAATATCTGATCGACTAAAACTTTGTTTACCGGATGGAAAGACTTGCAGACTCACTTCAAGGTAACTGTCTGCATCTTTGTTCGGGTTACTAAGAGAAACCGAATCCACGGGAGCATTGTGTTTCTGAAATGACAGTAGAAGTGCATTCTGCAGAGAAGTGTAGTATGAGGCGTTTCCCAAGTCTGAGAAGGATGGGGCCCTGAAGAATAGGGTACCATTGTAGGGATATGAACATTCACAGTTGGGGCTGCTATTTTGGCCATTAGGACAGAGACTAGGTACACAATTATTAGGGGGAGTTGAATATGGAGGAGATGAGTGTACTGCAAGTTGACAGAATTTTGCTGTTGCTGATGGGCCGCAAACTGGATTACCCATGAGTCTGCAGTGTAACGTGGAGTAAAATGTATCAAATCAAACATGAGAGGCAAAAATTCACTAGAACAGGCTATATTGACTAGATCGACTTAATCTTTCCAGTTTCCAACACAACCAGATAGAAAGCTGAAAATTCATAATTGTAGGTATATATAGAGAGATAAAATGAATACAAGTGAGTGTCTTACTGTAACTCATTAGGGTAACTACCTCTCTCAACATAACCTGTAATAAAATTACTCTGCAGATCAATAAGCTCCAGTTGGTCACTGAAGCTGCTACCTATTTCCAAGGAGCCATTGAGCATGTTTTTCTTTAAATTCTTACCGCCAGAATCACAAACCATCAGCTTTCAAATAATAAAATGAAAACCAGGAAAGCTATGAGGATTGACTCTTTCCTATGGTACTGTTTCATTATGGGATGAACTAATGGTGTTTCTATATTCTTTTTGGTCCCAGTTACGTTCTCAAGTTGTTATCCAATTTCCCATATCCAAGCGTGCTATTTTGGGTCACTATATCAGACACCCTATACCAGTGACGAACGCCCTTTTCTTGTATGCAGTTCGGTCGATTAAGAGCAGCACAGGAAATAAATGAAAACCATGATTATTCATGTAATGGACATGAGAATCAGCACATTTGTTACTTACAAAGTCTGTAACTGTGGAAGCACAAACAAAGCCGGAGGGAGTAGTCCTTGAAGATTTGTGTTCTCTGCCTCCCTGCATGAAATATATGTAACTTTGTAGCTAAACCTCCTATTTCCGTGAAAAGTGGTATATATATATATATATATATATATATATATATATATAGAGAGAGAGAGAGAGATACAATGTGGTCAAGGACTTTAAGGTTGAGAAATATGATGGAAAATCTGACACATCGGAAGTGTTGTTGCTCAAGTCCCTGTAATATGCGAATCACTGAATGATCAGTACGTATCGGTATCACCTAAATGTAGATTATGGTGGAGTTAACAGTAAAATCAAAATTTGCACGGACAGCACCACTCATGATCCGCACATAACCGACGAATTTGTCCACTTACACAAAATTGAGAACTTGCATTCCACTTAGATCTGGAAATGGGCCAACAAAATCATTGTTGGCCAAATGCCTGGAAACGAAAAACCAAATATCTCTTAAGAATTCTGAACTCGAAATACAAAATGGTAATGCAACTTTAAACAAGATCCCAAAATTCAATTAAAAAAAGAACTTACAGCTCACTCACGCTAGTAAGGTTCTTGAGATTTGTAGGGACATTCCCGCTTAACAAATTCCTGTCAAGACGTCTGTAGAAATGATTAAGTTTCAGTTTGCAATGTACAATTAGACACTCCACTTTCACATTAACTCTTTTAGTTGGTTGTGATACTCACAAAACCTCAAGAGTGTGCACAAGTCCAAGAGTTGCAGGGATACTTCCAGTAAATTGGTATCTTCAAAAAACCTGTCAAGTAAAATATACATTTGAAGAAGAAAACCATTATGCACTTTGTTGGTTGCGACCTTATAATTCTTTTAACAATTACTGCTATATTTTCATAAAACAACGGATAAAATTAACTTACACATGTATCAGTTTCATTTCTGAGCTGAAAAGTTGATCCGGAATGGCTCCAGAAAGCTGATTCTTACCGAAATAACTGCAAGTAAGAGTAAATTCATAGATATCCTAGTAAACAAATAACACCAGCACAAATATAACGCTACGCATACAAAGTTATACTGCCAGAAGTTAAAACATACAAGTGCTTGGTATGGGTTAGCATATCTAGACCAGTGGTGTTCTCGCTGGAGACTGGGATGCTGCCACTAAGTTGGTTATCGGCCAGATCCAACCAATAAAGACTAGATAGACTGCCAATGGTAGGAGGTATATTTCCATTGAAGCTGTTAGAGTTTCTAGATCTGCAATGAGTTAAAGTATAAAGTTTCAGAAAACTGCACCAAATATTCAACTTCTCAGCTCCAGTTGGCTAATTTAAGCGGGAGACGTGATTACAGGAAAGCTTAATACTTCACTTTAAAGTATAAAACAAGTTCTACCAAGTGAAACTTCTTACAAAAAGACTAGTTTTGGCAGAGATCCTATTTCGGGTGGAATTGGACCAGAGAAACCGCAACCAACAAGGATCCTGAGATTTAAATGAAACAACGCTGTAAGTAATAGTCTAAAATAAAAAATCTAGGTAACCACTATACCAAAAGTTTAAACTCTCACAAGTTCGTCAGCTTCTTCAAATTCCCAAATGACGGTGGGAGGGGGCCAGTCAGTCCCGTGTTGTATGATAAATCCCTGGATGTTACTGAGAATCAGATGTGATGCTTTACAAATAGCATTCAACTAGAACCAATATTCCTGACACTGTACACACTATCTACTAGATTACTCATGTAAGGCACATAGGATTGATATTTATAGAAAGACAATGACTTACAGAGTTTGTAACTCACTAAGAGACCCAATGTCCCCAGAAAGCTGACCATTCAGACCCATGGTAGATAATTGACTGAAATGAAATTGTTGAATCAAGAATCTCCCCATATTCCAGATGCCGACTAAAAACAAGCAAAAGAAGTAAAAGAAGTAACTGATAAAAGAGACATACATGGAAAAAACACGTGAATCTGTGCAGACAATTCCTTCCCAACCTTCTGCACAAGGATCCGAACCGACCCAATTGGGTGGAATGTTCTGCCACTGAGTCTTGAAGGACCTCAGAACTGCAACTATTGTTGGAAACGCAAAATGGACATGAGTACAACAGAATTGCGAAAAGCAGTACTTTACACATGCACATTTTATTAAAAATTCTGATGCAACGCAGAAAATAGTAAAATACACACGAGGCTATTAAAAATGAAAAAGAACCATAAGAGCTTTAGATAAATACAATCCTGAGGGTCCGTTGTTGCTTCTGCGCCCAAGAACTGGAACAACCCAACAAGCAAAGACAGCATAATTCCTCGATCCATCATTGTTATTCAAACAACCCAAAGATCAAAAAACATAACATGAAATTCAAAAAACATAACATGAAATTCAACCTCGATCCATCATTGATACAATACCGAGTCCCCTCACCCTCAGCAGGACATCATTGAGTGAATACAGAGGGTCAAATACTACCATTTCTCCTACTACCCCACCATTTCCTATTCAAAATCATTTCCAAGTAAAGATTGTGATTGCTGACCAGATTATCTATCCCGCATGAAAGCTATACCAAGTATAAAGATTTGAAAACACAATGTAGTTGATAATTTCATGATTATGCAATGTAATAAGAGAATAAGCAAAATATGAATGACTAAGTCGACACTGTTCGTCATTGGTAGTTCAAACAAATCAAAAAGTCAAATAACTATCAAGAATGTAACAACAACCAAGTAACGTTATAGGTAAGAATTACAGAAGTCAATTGAATAAAATTAACTATTAAAGAGGAATCGCTCCTCTTATAGTTTAGTTTCTTATCTCTAAAGAATGATTCACTAATCCTTTTGTGAACTAGATATCAGCAAGTGGGGGCAGTTGCCCTCACTTGCCAACTGGCTCCCAAAGTTTACTTATGCACATTTTATAACCAACAGATAGCAACAAGAAAAAGTCATGACCATAAAAAGAAGAAAGAACCATGTATCCTTGACAGTTTACTGATTCTTCAGGTTATCATCACTCATGGAACAACCAATAAGAGATGAACCACATATGCTATTGCTCATTCATGCAAAGACAAGCAATATATAATTACACCATATCATCGCAAACCAAACGGTTCATATCGTGTCGTGTGCTTGTATTAACTATCATTTCCTCAACTCAAAGAATCAAATCAACAAATTGGAGATATCTGACCACACAGTATCCACTAAGTTGTAATAACTGATCAACCAATATATACACTTTTTCTTAATGTGAAAAGTTTATATAAAAATCATGAAAGGCAAAGTAGCCTACTTCGGTTTGATGATCAATTAGGATGCAAGAGAATTTATTTTTTGCTCCAAGAGTCCTGAATTTCCTTTACTGTGCATATCCTTCACGAGTCATGAAGAAGGAAGAGAAGCCAACCAGGGGAGCAATTTTTCGTGCACCAATTCAGGCCTGTCATCATGAGGACAATGTCCCACCCCATCTAGGACAGAAAGGGTAATATTTGGTGAAGTAGAAGGTAGAGAAGAAAAAAACCTTCCAACAGGACCATCAAGTGGTGTAAAAGGATCTTCATTGCCCCATAAAACAAGAACAGGTTGCGAAATTCTTCGCATCAACTTAATTGGGTTTGGTCCTGGCGGACCTGTGATAATAGACACGAAAGCGTCAAGTGCTCCAGCAGCATCAGCTGGTCCTTTGATGATCTGCATTTCAAACAAACAAGTTCATTCAGCCATATAAAATAAGTTCAATCATATTATGTTCAGGCATTGGATAGGTACCCATTTTTTATTACCTCTACTAGATCGTCATCCACGGAATCTTTATTTCCATAAACGGATAATAGAACATTCTTCAGGGTCTCTCTGCAATACAGTGCCATGACTCAAAAAGCATCAGAGTGTTGTTTTTTCAGGTGGTACTAGAACCTGCAGCTTTAAAAGGACATATACTACTAGTCTAGAAACAGCACAGACCTTTGTTTGACGCGCTCGAAAATTGCTGAAGCAATAAATGGCTGGTTCAACAAGAAGTCAATCAACCAAAACAAAGGCAACAGTAGCTTAATTCTCCAATCATCAACAACTGCCTTATTGTTCATGCCACCAGAACAGTTTAGTAACACCAGCCCTTGAACCCGGCTAGATCCCGACTCTATGGTACAAAACAAACAACAGTTCATATGCAAGACATGAGCAGAAACCAAATGCAGAAATACTTGCACAATTCAAATATACCTGAGGTTGCAATGACACATGCAAGGCTCCCGATAGAGTTACCAACCAAAACAGTTGGTTTCTGAACAACTTCATCCAAGAAATCCAATATCAACTGTGCCCATGATTCCATGGTGTATGCAAAATCTGATGGTTTATCCGAATCACCAAAACCAAGTAAATCAATGGCATAAACAGTGTTATTCTCAGCTAATACTCTCATATTCCTTCGCCAGTGAGGAATGGATGCACCAAATCCATGGATTAGAAGCAAAGGAGGATTCAAAGAACCATTAGCAGAAGAAGAGGATTGAACCACAAAGTAATTGATAGAGTACTCTCCCCTCCATTTCCATTTCTTAGAATTCTCTTTTATCTCACTAATTTCCAAGATGTTGCTGCTGCCATTAGTAGTGAGAGATGGTGATAATGATGATGATGCATTGGTAATGATTTGATGAGTGAAATCAATTTTCCTCCTCCTCATCCCATTTCCTTTGAAGTATTGGGGCTGTTCTTGCTGCAATTTCAGTGAATTTTTATTAGAAGAATGGATGAGTAACAGTGGACTAACAAATTGAGTTCCTGATTGTGATGATGATGATGATGATGATAGTGGAATTGGAATTGGAGCTGTAAATGTAAGCTGCCCAATTTTCTCCATTTGTTTTGGAAGAAGCAAATTACATACAGACAAGAGAAAAGAAAGAATAGTAGACAGACAGACATACCTTAAACTTTTGTTGAGGACCATCCAGAATCCAGAGATTGCATTACATCCACATATCTTTTGTTTTGAGTTTTGCTACAGTACAAGTTTTGTAGACGTTTGACTCACTGGTCAACGAAAAAACGATATTTTTTTGCGTATTTATAATAACAGTCACACTTCTTAATCCCGGTTTAAAGTCACACTGTTGCAAAGTTTTTGCAAAACAGTCACTAGGCAGCTAACGGGAGCGTTATGTCATGCGTCACAGTTAAGTCAGGCATGGAAATTACCTACTTGTCCCTCAACAAATTGGGACAAGGGTGGTGATGTTGTTGCTGCTGCCTTCGTTGTTATTGTTGTTATTGAAATTGAAATTGAATGTTATGTCACATTTCTTAAAAGGGTTCACCACTTCCTCTCTTGGGTATAGCCACTGTCGACGTCATCACTTCATTAGCATCACCTCAACAATGGAGGGGTATTTAGGACCAAAACATGACTAATTTTGTCAACACTAATTAGGGGACAGTGACCATTCTGAAAAACATTATGTTATTTTAAGCATCGTGGTCTCATTAAAAAAAGGAACTACTAGTAAACAAAGCTGAATCTGTTAAAGAGAGGGTGCCAGAACCAGAAACTCAAAACTCCTCCATATTACTGTATTCTTTGGTTAGCAATTTGGGGTACGGGTAGTAGTTTTGGACAGCATACGTACGGGAATTATACGGATTCGGATATGTTGGATTTGGTCAAAAATCCGGTCAACGGTTCATTGTTCGGACAGTAGTTTGGAACGGCATACGTACGTGCATATTCGTTTTATAAATGTGAGTTCGGCACTTAAAATTCGGCTTACATGTATAATAAATTGATAAGTATTATGACCTTATTACGGGACTAATTTTATTTGCATATGATTTATAAGATGGAAAAAAACATTTTAGCGTGATTATTTAACAAGAAGTAAACAATTTAATCGCATAAATGTATTATAAAACGAGTTTATAGACTTTTAACAAAAATCAACATATAAAACACTGGTTAAACAACTACCGATAGAAAATTTTAACTGAATAATTGTATTTAAATATAAAGTATATACAAAATCAAACAAAAATCAATTAACAGAACTCGGGTCAGAGAGTTACCTATGGGAGTTCTAGTTCGAAAATATCATTCGGATTCGATCAGTTCAGATACGTTCGCGAATCATTCGTGGGGTCCATATCCGGAAACTAGGTTCGGAATTCAAATAATTCGGAAATATCATTCGGATTCGGTCAGTTCGGATACGTTCGCGAATCATTCGGGAATGATTCCGAGAATTACTAACTAGGGTGTAGTTTACATTAATTCTCGATAATACTATGAAGTGTGGTCAAACATGAGTCAACTACTTCATTTCATCAGAAAGAAATCAAGTCCTAGAAAACAAAGTTGAATCTGTTAAAGAGAGGGTGCCAGATCTAAGGGAGCATCTTCAAAAAGTTCAGGTGTCTCCGTGACAGCTAAGTGTAAATACCCAAACGCAATTTCAACATCATGTGGATTATATGTTCATGAAGATGGTTGGCTCCTCAAGACTGAAACCAGTTGTAGCGCGAACAGTCTCAAACAACAAGAGAATCAAATCCTTCACAAGCTTGTCATTCTTGTCAGCATCAGCCCTCTTCCTGAGGTCCTTCATGATTAAGTTTCCAGGGTTGATCACCATGGTCTTGTTGGACATGTGACCACGATGTTCAGTAAGTAAACCACAGGGATATTCAGCAACAAGCTCAGAGACAACGACCTTCCCTACTCTTTCACCCAAAACTTCCTTGATCACCTTGCATAGAGCCTCCATATTGCTGCCATCGGGATCATCTTCAACAAGTTCAGCCATCTCAGCTTCGGTGCCAATCCTAAAACTCAGCTTCAATATCTTGTAGATTATGTTCCCAAAGGTGGTTGGCTCCTCAAGACTGAAACCAGATGTAACAAGAGCAGTCTCAAACAACAAGAGAATCAAATCCTTCACAGACATGTCAATCTCGTCAGCATCAGCCCTGTTCCTGAGCTCCTCCATGATTAAGTTTTCAGGGTTAATCACCATGGTCTTCTTGGACATGCAATCATAATCTTCGATAACCAAACCACATGGAGATTCAACAACACGCTCAGAGAGAACGACCTTCTCTACTCTGTCAACCAGAACTTCCTTAATCACCTTGCAGAGACCCTCAAACTTATGCTTCAAAATCACGGCCTCGTCTCTACTGAAAAATGTGGTACTCTAAAAAACAGGTACAACTCTACTGAATACTAAAAAACGATAAACAAGTATAAAAATTAACTGATTTAAAAGATCTGACATGCGGTACTTACAGTGACAATGGCAGCATGCTTTCGTTGTACACGATGAAACCGGTAAAATCAAGACGACGGAGAACATTACCAGCACGTTGGTATAACTCCTGACCTCTATAAAAATGTATCTGGGAACAAACCCCACTTATCAAGTTCCAGTTATAAAGTCGTGGTATTGAGCTGGCAACATTTTGAATTTCGATTACAACACAGTTTGGAACGAAAGCAGTATGGAAAATGCGATTAGAGCCTTCACGCCATCTCATAGGAGCAGGTAGATCTACCTTTTGGGATTCTCCGTCAGATGGATTGTAGGTCCAAACATGAACTTTATCTGAATGTACCGGACTTACAATAATAGCAAGACCACCATTATAATTCACAACCTGTCGGGTAGCAAAGGTGTTATCTGACGGACCATCAAGGAACTGCTTAATGGTGACTGTGCTGAACGTCTCTGTTTCAACATTGAAAGCTGCGAGCAACACATCTTTGCAAGGCTCCCTCCTTGGACAGAACGGCAACCAATATATATACCCACTAACATATATAGACTGTGCACGCAAACCGACAAAAAAAGGTACATTCTTGATTATATTACAGGTGTTCTTCCAATAGTCCACACTTCCCAGACCTCTTTCGAGCCGTCATGAACCTTAGACATCTCCGAAGCTTTTCTTCTAGACCATTTCCACACGACTTTATGCACTTTATCCTCATTCGCAAGCTGACAGCAACCCATAGCCAGTTCACCTTCATAATACTTTCTATGTTCATTGGACTCCATAGCTCTAGATGCAAACCAATCCGTCACTTCTGTAGTCGCCAAATTTAGCACGCAGAATTCATCATCATAATAATGGGAGAAACATGACAAACCATTCACCGCTCCTGGAACTCTTTTGTAACAGAAAGGATTCTTGCCAATGGTAAAAAAAGGAGATAAACTGACATCTGCACGTTGTTCCTGGTCTACACCTTGATGTACCTCTGCGGTCATGAAACACGTTGGAGCGTCTCCTCGCTTAATATTACTTTTACCATTTCTATCATCCTCTGAAACCAACGGGTCTTCTATTAAACCAACGGGTCTTCTATTAACCCAATTTTGACTTATTTGACCAGAATAGTTAGACTTTGAATTGACCAGACCCTGGACTCTGACCTTGACTTTAGACGTGGACCGCCAGTTGACGTGTTGACTGTTAGTGACCATTAGTAGACTCATATAGGCTGGACCTTAGTTTAACGGGCCGGTTTGTTGGGCTTGGGTTTAGAACCAGATTTACTATTGAACATGAATCGAACCCTTATGGTCCGAATTGACCTTTGGTTCCTTCTACAAAGTTGTAGATATTCTTATGACTTAGCTAATGGACTATAGAACCAACCTAATTGAATTAGTAAACGTTAGATATACTAAAGATAAATAATAATAGGTGCAGAACCATAAATGGACTTAAAACCATTAGTTAGACTTGTATGATTCTTGTATGAGCCACTGTGGCTAGATTCTTAGAGTTCTTGTGTGATTAACAGTTAGTTATTAACAACGATCGATTCAAAGGATGAACCAGTGGATCGTGGATCTCGAGGTAGGCGTGGCTTTTCATCAAAAGAGGTGGGAATTTATATTTAACTCTTTTGTGATTATTGCTGTTTTAGTTTACAAAAGTTTATGTTTAACAAATTCATGCATTATCGGATTGTGTATTCCTTGCATTGTTTTATTTAAATTCCGAAAGTATATAGAATACGCTCCTTCATTTTGGTGTGTAAGGAATTGATCAACATCAATGTATAATATTGGATGTGTAAGGAAGTGATCAACATCCAATATATTTCATTGTCAATGTATACAATTGGATGTGTAAGGAATTGATCGACATCCAATAATTCATTGTTTTGTCGAAAGAGTTAGTTCCATATACCATGGTTATTTATTTCTGTGAATTGGTTGTCTTTTAGTGTTTTCGGAAAACATGAATTGTTTTCCAAATCATTCCAATGATTACTTGAAAGTTAGATGTTATTTTCCTACTAGGCACCCCTTTTAGGGATGATGTGCTCACCCATTCCCACTTTCAGTTTCAGAGTCAGATCAGAGTTGCACAGCGAAAGCTTCAAGGGTTGAATTTTTTGAAAGTTAAATGTTATTTTCCTACTGGGCACCCTTTTTAGGTATGATGTGCTCACCCATTTCCACTTTCAGTTTCAGAGACAGATCAGAGTTGCGCAGCGAAAGCTTAAAAGGTTGATTTCGTTAGTTGGTTAATTTTTACTATGTTTATTATATTGCATATTGTATTTGTAAACCAAATGACTATTATATATGTATCATTTGAGAGGAGTTCTTGTATACATATATATTTCAGAGAGGGGCTAGTTTCTAGGTTAAGTTTTGTAGCAGATTTCTTAATTGAATGTTTAAGTAAATGTTTTAGATCCTTAGTGCCTCTTTATTTAGCTAATCTCTTGGATTAGTCAGCTGCTAGCTTTGGGGGCGCTACATCTCAATTAATAGAAGAGCAACATGCGGCCGAAAATCAAAAAGTTGCACTTCGAGCTAGTGTGCAAAATGAATTAAGAAGAGCAAATAGTTGGAGAGTTGCACAACAGCGCAATTTTAGCACGTTAGAAGATTAATGCATCTGCAAGAATTATGTTTTCTTCACTAATCATCCAATGGTTAATGGCGCATCACGACTTATTCCGTTTTGAGGACGCGTTTTAATGAAACTTGAAGAAGCAACAACGAACCTCAACAATCGCAATTCGATGGTGTTGAGTGCTCGGTTCTCCATAATTTCCAAGAATGTTAAGAAGCATATTGGTATAATAAGGGAAGAGGCTCGAAACATGAGAAGTGGTGAAACCCTGCTGGAGATTGATCAAAGATGTCGTGCAAAGTGGCTCCGTGACAACAGAGAGAAGTTCTGATATGCAAGTTGTTATGAAATCTTAAAAGTGTTGCCCCAATTTAATCTAGCTTATCAATTCTAAGTTCTCAATTTTAACTTATGTAGAAAAATTCAAATGAAGATTATTATTTATCAAAAAAAAGTGCAATTAAATTAACGAGTTAAACAAACCACGATTCATGTTAACGATTAACAAAACTCTCAAACTAATGATTACCACCAAATACATAATCCCCTAAGCCTGTTTGATCTTATGAAAACTCATTATTTGGACTCTGATATGGTGGTTGAGTAGCATCGGGTGATTCATAACCTTCAAATGGTATCGGAGCCATTAGAGGTGCTTGAAATCGGTGAAATGATGAACTTGTTGGGGGTGTAAGTTACGGATTTCCTAAATGCATCCAAATTGACGTGTCCACCACTAGGAGTAAGTACAGGACCTTGGGGAATGAAACCAAGAGGAGGCTGGAAATCCGTCTCCATGTTTGCTGCTGTTGGTGGTAGTTGAGTCTCTTCCACCATAGTCTCTTCCATCGGAGTGTGATGACGACTTCCACGACTTCCACTTGCACGATTTCTTGTATTGCTCTCCCCGGGCATTTGAGAACTTGACCCTAACGGAGTCTCAGGCAATTCATAACTCATACTCTCCCTCAAAGCTTGCATCTGAATCAAGTGAAAATTACGTAATTGATTGGTAAAAAGCGCAAAGTTGTTCAACTCGTTCTGATACTCTTCTTTTGTTGGCACCACACCATCGTATGGATAGCTCTGCTGCATACCTTCACTAGTAAGTGAAACTGTAACAATATTTCCACTTGGTAATAAAGTATGACTTCCCAAGATAATGGAGGCATATGTGACGACCCCACTTGACTGCTAGGGTATGTACATGCTTCGCCCGTCGGTAGTGGGGGTTGGGATGGAAGATCTGTAAGTGGAAAAATTCCAATTGCTGGAAACTCAACACTACCTAAATTTTATGGATGAACAACAATATTTATCTTGCATACCTTTTGGAACCAACTGTAGTAATCATAGTCATTTTCTGGTTCTTGGATCAAATCATCAGCTTCTTCCCAAGGTTGTCCATTATTTATCAATTTTATCCAATCATCATGTGAAATAATTGAAGTTGGAAACGGGTTGATTGCTTTTACCTTTCTTCCTTGTAGCTGAAACAAATGTCTTTCTCCGTAGTACCAAATACTCTGACCACTAACTGGACTGTAAAACACAAGTCGCTTAAGGCTTAACTGAAGCATGGATTGTGCCACTCGTTCATGGAACTCATTAATTATTGTATTCGGCACTGGCGTAATGTTGATACTAGTTCTGCACACTTGTTGCATCCTTTTCACAACAACAACATCTTGATCATCATTAATCTGGACAATCCAATTATCATCTTTGTACTTGTACACGACTAGAAAAATTAATCGTTTATCGTGAAGATCAGGTTCGCCGACCGTAAAGTAAGTATACCACCAATACTGAAAAATAACATTGACCAAAATTGATGTGTTAGTACATTCACCACTAGTTTCACAACTCGATAATAAATCTAATAAATAGTTCTTACCTCCAATACGACCCAAAATGCATTTAAGCTGTCTGTCTTCTTAGTTGAGCAATCACCGAGACATATGTATAGCTCAGCTAAAATTGTAGAACCCCAATCATAATTTGGCGCTTTACTTAAATCTTCTAAAGATTCTAGAAAACCAATTAATGACAATTTGCTAGCATTGGGGGAAAAAACTTGGTCTAACATCCATAATACAAAAATACGTTCAAGCTCGAGATAATCTTCAGTTCTGTTTATCCCCTTGGCATTATAACGGCTCAAAAAATCCTTCAACCCAGACACTCTTAATCCATATGAGTGTAACTGTCTGTATTCCTTCAGTATCATTTGCGTACAAGAGGAGTAATTGTTTCCATCTTCCTTCTGATATCCACTTTAATTGGTTAAATTGTACTATTTCACCCTCACTTTTTATTCCAGTCAACATATACAAATCTAACGGTGTGAACCCTAAAAACAACATGCTCATAAAATTAAAGTTTGTGTGTGGAAGTAAAATTTGTATCAAACTAAAAAATTGAATCTCTAAAAATTAAAATTTGTTTCTGAACCAAAATTAAACTATTAAATGGAAAAAATAGAACTTAACACACTCGAAATCCTTGAAAAAGGACGTATTGCAGTGTTCCACCAACATTCACAAATAACTCGCACAATTTGAGTCCTGTGGTTTTTGCCTTTCATGAAATATAAACTCTGCCAAGGATATCTTCTCAAGGATTTTTGAACAGCGTCGGGGATTAACCCAAACACTTCAGTTAGCTCAGACCACCCACCTCTTAATTTAGGTAACAAAACTCGCTCGGGATGGTTACATAAATGCGTAGATGTTACGCCAGATCCAACTAGTTGCCTAACATTAGCGAACTCGTGCTCTTTATCATGAACCCATACAATATCACTATCTGCAACAGATTTTCCTTTTTCTTTCCTGTTTCTTTTCCTTTGTCTATTTGTTTTGGAACTACTCATTTTTTAAAAATCGCTCTGGTCTGCTCTCTAGAGAAGGGAAGAAAGAAATTTTTTTGTGAATGAAAACTGAAGGGAATAGGGGTATTTATAGGTGGTAGGGCACCGACCATGGACGGTCGAGATTAAACCGCTAGCGTTGTAAACTAGACCGGGCGATCGCTCGGAGACTGCTAGCGGTGCAGTCTCGACAGCTAGGTGGTGACTCGATCGCTTATCTTTTTTCCCATAGTGGCGCGGCAGTTTGCCAAGCCAGCTGGCATGGAAAGTGGGTGGGTTAGCTACCCCTCATAGGAACCGGCCTGATCTTCATCTTCATAATTTAGTCTTATTTCGTTTTATTTGACCTTTATGATACATTCATCTTTTTGTTTTTAAGTTTTTTGTCTAAGTTTTTTTTTTCTTCTTAAGTTTTAAACTGTTGATTCTCTTCTTTTTTTTATCTTGTTTTCTTCTTATGGATTGTTAATTTATTTTTGTGGAGAATTCTCTTTTTATCATGAAGGGCATTCGGTATTGGACCTTTGTACCCAACTTTCTCCTTCTGCTAACTATATTGTTACAATCAAATAGAGTATCGTCATCTTCTTCTTCAGCAGTATTGCAGGACATCAGATTTTTTATGGTCTTCAATAGTATGTTCCAGTATTCTTCTCAGTTTAATCATGTATATGATTTGGTTACTTGCAATCAGTAGAACCGATCCTTCACAGTCAACATAGAAATTTGAATTCTCACTATTCAATCTTCTCTCCTTTCACAAAGCTGATTTTTCTCAATTATGAAAGCTGGCAGCCGGATTATTCGTAGTTGACCTTTTTCAAATTCAAAGCAGTTTATTTTCTCATGAAAATATCTCAGTCTAGATTATCTATTTCCATTGATACAAAAGATCTCTGATTCGTCATTTACTATGATATTATCACCCACTTTCACTCCTTAAATACAAATAACTCTATTCACCCTAACAACAATCCTGAGTCTTTTATTCTCCAAGAGAGAAACTTTGTGGAAATGGACGAAACCCCTAATACCCAGATCTCTGTCATCAATAATCAAATGCAGAAGACAAACATTCGTGATATTTGTGCCTGATTAATGAGAAGAGCTCTTATTTCAAAACAGGCTATCCTAACTGAAGCTCAAGAAAATTGGAGTAACACCTTAATCGGTAAGCTTTTTTTTCCAGATGACTCATTCGGAACTGAAGATGTAAGGCTGCTAAAGATATACGGAAAAGATACAAAACCAAAGAAAGGTCCATGGAATCTTTTGAAGTGTCACCTGAATCTTAATGAATATGACCCATCCATCTTAGTACAAGACCAATTTCTCTCTCATCAAGAATGAAATGTTCAATTCCAACATCTTCTAATAGATCATCACTACAAAGCTGTTGTTAATGACGTTGTTGAAGAACTATGAGAAAAGATCTGGATAAACCCAAAAAACTGTAGAACAGGTTATAGCAGTGTGATTACTGCGAGAGTCAAGATAGATTTGTCTAAGACTTTGCATAGAGGAGGTTTGGTGGAACACAGTTGCAGGAGGAGTTGCTTGGGTCCGTTATCACTGGAAGAGATAACCACGTAAAATCTGTCATGAGTGTTTTTTCATTGACCACAATGAAGATGAGTGTAAAAACACAGCAGATGATCCGAAGATTAGAGGCTATACTATTGAAGAGTACATTGCTTATTTTCATGAACTGGCAACTGCTTACGGAGTTGAGATTATTGATGATCTGGACTTATTGCTGCAAAGAATATGTGAAGCGAGTCTTAAGCGTATGAACAATACAAATAATGAATACCATGAACCTAGTAGAAGACCTAAAAGATCAAGAAAAAATGAGTCTGATAATATCTCAGATCACACTGAATCTGCTGTTGGTGTAACTCAAGATGTTGTTGTTCAAGAAAATATATCTGAGAAGGGTACTGGAAAAAGACCATATGTTGTACCTACTGATGGTATGGAGCATGACTTGATTGAAGAAGGAAAAATTTATGAAAAGGAGTATCTTTATGATGTGGAGAAGGCACCCGCTACTTTGGTAAAAAACTCTCACTCTAATAATTTTATTTCTTTGTTCACTTGTTCTCTTCTTCTTAGTTCTCAAATTTTAAATATTTTTTCTTCCTGTTTCACTCATACAATTACGATCATGAAGATACTTAGTTGGAACTGCCAAGGCTTCTTAGATAGAGACACTAAAGATCATCTTCACCAATTGAACATCTCTCATGCTCCGGATATTATTTTTCTTTCAACAACTAAAATTAATGATGGCAGAATCATTAACCTTACCAACTTTTTAAATATGCCCAACAAATTTTATGTTCCTTCCGTGGCAGCAGCGGGTGGACTAATCATATTATTGAAAGATGGTTTTAGTCTGAATATTATTAGTACCAATGAGAAATTGATTAATGCTTTAGTGAATAATGACCCTAGTAAAGGCGATTGATTTCTAACATGAGTATACGGTTCTCCATATAAAACTGAACAACTTAATCAATGGTATTCAATTAATGAACTATGTAGAACCATTAATCTCCCTTGGGTTAATATAACCCTAAACCCCAATGAGAGAAACTCTATATCGACAAACCCAACCCTACCTGAAGTCATATCTCTCATTAAAGACACTTATCTTACTGATTTAGGGTTTAGAAGCAAACATTTTACTTGGATCAGCAATAAACATGGTCCAAGTAAACATAAATCCAGAATAGATAGAGATTTAATTAACAGTGAATGGTCATTCGTCTCTCCTACCGATTTCACATGACTTGTTATCGACCGTCCATTTGATTTGGTAACGTGGATCGCCTTTTTCCGGTTGAAATGACTTCATTTAAAGTTTTAAAATGTGGAAATTAACATTTAGTCCCATTTTTAGTGGGCTTTGGATGCTATCCCAAAGCCCAGCACGCTCTAGTCCAAATATCACCCGTGTTTTACAGCCTCGTCCAAATCTTGACGAGTTAGTTCCGATTTTTAAATATTTCAGAACTGACCTTCTATCGATTCAATATTTAAACATAGCTTTTTGAATTGATAATTTTCTTTTTTGGATCTGAGATTGATAGAGAGAGCGAGACAAAGATATATTATAGGCGATTAATCAGATTTTAATCGTTTCTCCAACAGAATTCATCTTCAAGTTAGTTTGAAAGTGTTTTGAAATTGATTTTTTTGGATCTCAGATTTGAATTCACGAAAGATTGTGAGATAGATCGATCCAGATATAAATTTCGGTAGTGATTTAACAGATTCATAAAGGTTATGGTGGATTTGATCGTTTCTGCAACAAAATTCAACTTCAGGTTAGTTTGGAATCTTTAATCTTTAGTTTTCTTTTGGTTCATCGTTCAAATTTGCTTCTGATTTTGAGACGATCTGTTACATCTTATTGTTTGTATGATCTTGATTTGATTTTTGTTATATCTTAGATTTTGATTCTCGTGAAATGGTTTTTGATTACTGTTTTTTGATAATTTTTGTTTTATGATGCATGATATGAAATCGAACTGATATTTGATCGTAGGCTTCTGATTTATTCATCTATGTGTTCTAGTAAGATTCTGAAGCTTATATCTTCGATTAATCGATGTAGTAATTGATTTAGGTTTACTGTTATTTGATGTTTGGATTTGAATAAATGTGTACCTTCCTGTACATTATTCACATTTTAGGTTATTTAAATCTGAAATTGTGATTTGAAGCTTCAAATTTTTATTATTATTTCTTTTGTAATATGTAGGGGTATCAAATATGTCTGAGAAGGTTATTCATGTTATTTTGAATCATGGTGAGCATTCTGCTGCTTTTCGTGTTAATACTTCGAGCACCGTAGATGAATTGAAGCATTTTACATGTAAACATTGGAGGTATTTGTCTCCTGGAAGTATACGTCTGAGCTATATGGATAACGATCAAATAGGTTTTGTACAAGGTCATATACAACTGCAAGGTTTAATTGCTCTTGTTATTGTTGTTATTAACAATGAAGATTTCTATTTGAATGTTGGAGTGATTCCGAAGCATACTTCTCGTTCTAAATATGGTTGTAGAAGGCGTAATAGTTCTAGTACTGCAAATTCTTGTGTAACTGAAAGTCTTAAGCTTGTAAGGGTGGTAGATCATGATGCAGACAAGGCCAAGCCTCTGATTTCTAATAAATGAATTTATATTTTTGACAAGATTGGTAGAGAATTTATGGGTGGTGCTAAAGCTATTAGACTTGATGTGGATAAGTAAAATATGGCTACTGGTTACAAGATTAAGATTCAGAAAAATGACAACACTCGTTTAACTGCAAAGTTCGAAGAAGATGGTTGTTCTTGGAGGATTCAGTTTGGGCCTGTGAATGGTGACACTTCTCGGTGTTAGAGCACTGCTCGATTGAACCCACTAGCGTTGGTATGTCAAGTTGGTTGTCAATTTTAGTTGCCAAAATGCATTCTTGATTTAGCATACTAAAGATAGTTTCGGACTAGATTAGGTATAAGAAGTTGAATCGAAGTTATTCACGACCTTGAATGAGCTTATGAATCCAACGAGCCAAGAATCACTCAATTCTGAGTTATAACGATGAAGTTATGAGTGATTTATTAAAGTAACAATTATAAGTGTTGCTGTGATTGTTACACTTCGTTAGTAAAAAACAATCCATGGGTTGTTTGCAACAGTTCACGGACTTGGGCCCAATTACGTGACTAAAAGGCATTTTTGGTCAAATTGGTGATGTTTCCTTATCTAGGCAAGATGTCTATTGGTGCAAACATTTTTGATTGCCATATTAAAGTGTATGTGATTCCTTCCTAATTTAATTTGTGATTTATTCACAAAAATACAATTTGCTAAATTAATTATTTATTTAATTATTTTGGCAAGAGTTGTAACTTAGGAAAGACTCACTTATTTAGGAGAGTCTTGAAAAAGGAAAATAGCTTTGCTTAGATTACAAGCTATTGTTCATTATAAATAAGGAGTTCGTGAGTTTACACGTTTTTTATCCCTTTGGAAAATTGGCGTAAGCTCTGCAGGTTGTTTTCCACGTCTTCCGTTCTTCGTGAACGAGAGTGAGACAAAAGTCTTTGTATTAGGGATCACAAAGCCAAGTTGGATTTAATCTTCGTGATTGATCATACAACTTGTAATCTAGGTGAAAAAGCGAGGGTCTAACAACACCACCCAATATTTCGCTTAGCAATCTGTATGGACTAACTCCGAAATACTTTGCTAGAGAATCAACTAGACAATCAGACTCAATCTAGATTAAAGTATCTCAAGGAGTCAAAATCTCTCACTTGTTTTGATTCACTCAAGCTAAAACAATAACGAGTCTTTAATCAAACACAAGGAATAACTTGGACGGTACCAAAGACCAATATCCAAGGATCAATCAACAACCAAAGGTTGGATTTCCAATTAATGATCTTAACGCACAACCTGTATTATTTCAATTATGTAAAATATAATGCGGAAAATAAATAACACATACACCAGAAGTTTTGTTAACGAGGAAACTGCAAATGCAGAAAAACCCTGGGACCTAGTCTAGATTGAATACACACTGTATTAAGCCGCTACAGACACTGGCCTACTACAAGCTAACTTCGGACTGGACTATAGTTGAACCCCAATCAGTCTCCCACCGATTCAAGGTACGGTTGTACTCCTACGCCTCTGATCCCAACAGGATACTGCGCATTTGATTCACTTAGCTGATCTCACCCACAACTAAGAGTTGCTGCAACCCAAAATCGTAGACTTGAGAATAAACAAATCTGTCTCACACAGAAAAGTCTATCAAAGGATAAATTTGTCTCCCACAGAAAAACCCTAAGTTTTGTTCCGTATTAAGATATAAAATCAAGGTGAACAGGAACCAATTGATAACCCGGTCTTATATTCCCGAAGAACATCCTAGATTAATCAATCACTTCTCAACAATCCTTCTTGACTACACATGCGGTTTGTCGAGGAATCACAAACAGTGAGACGAAGATGTTTGTGACTTCTTTATCGTTCCTACCGGAGAACTCTCACGATCTCAAGCCATTCAATAGATTGTACTCGTACGATAGAATATGCAAGATCAGATCACACAACTACGATAAAAGTAGTATCGGTCTGGCTTCACAATCCCAATGAAATCTTTTAAGTCGTTAACCTGGTTTTAGAGAAGAAAACCAAAGGTTAAAAGAGAATCGACTTTTGCGAGCGCACTAGTATCACACAGACGTGTGGGGATTATTTTTGCACAATGCTAGATATCTTCTTTATATAGCCTTCAAATCAGGGTTTTTCCTTAGTTACAAAGCAATCCATATTCACCGTTAGATGAAAACCTGATTTAGATTCAAGCTAATATTTCTCAACCATTAGATCGAAAACTTAGCTTGTCACACACACACTTGGGTAGACGTTTACTGGGTTTGTGAAAACCATGCCCAAACGTATACGTGTATGTTGGTTCAACATAGTAACCCAAAAAGGTTAACCATATGAGCAAATCATACTAACCTAGTTCTTCTTCACCATAACTAGTTCAATTGACTCAAATGAACTAGTTAGAGAGTTGTTCAATTGCTATGAGATCTTATGTAACTACACAAGACACAATTGAAACAAAGATGATTCGATTCGATTGAATCGGCTCATGAACTTTACAGCCATGGTTTGCATAAAGCATTCCTTAGTAATTTAAGTTTCATGTTCAGAGCACATCTTTAGACCATAACCACTTAAGCTCACAAACAAGTTCGCGGACTTAAGGCAACCGGCAGAGTTTTCCAAACTCAGCAGAAAATCTCGTCAAAGAGACTTCCGCCAGTTCGCGGACTAAACACGCAAACGAGTTTTTTGGAAAATCCCAGCAGAAATTCTCGGCAAGAGAACTTCCGTCAGTTCGCGGACTGAGTTCGCAAACTGAGTTCGCGGACTTGGCAAAGCCAATTCCTCCGGTTTCTCTCAATCAACAAAGTTCGAAAACTTAGGATTAAAGAATACATGGTTATGTAATCTAAACTCTCATTCCAATCATTGAGACATTCTCAGAGGACGTTATATAGCCGTTATTCACAGACCGTTTCACGTCAGAGCAATTCTCAAAGTAATTGAAACTTTTCATGACTTTCGTCACTAGGTGAAGATAAACTTGATCAAAGCGAAACGCTTTACCAACACACGATTTCGAGAAAAAGATAAGTAGTGAATACTCAGCTCGAAATGTCAAATGTGTATGATCCAGTCTATATAGCATACGACTTTTTGTCTCATAAGAAGTAGGAGATAGAATAGATAGACTCTTGAGTGATAGATAAGTTCAAGTCTCCACATACCTTTTTGTTGATGAAGTTCCACGTTTCCTTGAGTAGATCTTCATCGTTGTATGATGAATCGCCATGAAGTCCTTGAGCTCAACTACACTTTTCTACCCTAGTCCGAGATTTAGCTATAATAGACTAGACATCAAGACTCATAGTTTTGATCGCTAACATTGACAAACATGCTTGATATAGCAACGCATGCAAGGTCGACCGAGCTATGCTCTAATAATCTCCCCATTTGTCAATTTTAGTGACAAAACTATTAATACATATGGAATACAAAAAAGATAAACTTTAGTGGCTCCTATTCCATAGTCTAATCTTCAACGTTCCTTGAAATCTTCGTCCTTCCAAGTACTCCAATGATCCCAAAGGTTGTAAGTTTAGCACCACCGTTGTTGAAGATCCGTAGCTATAACAATGAGAGAAATCGAGATTCTCAATCATTATTATACAGTGTCATAGTATCATTATGTAACATCAAAGTCCAATTGCATCACGACTTTAACAACAATACTATGGTGATATGTATCACTCCCCCTTAGTTAATACTCCATCTGGATCATGGAAACCACTTCCCCTTACACAATGATCCGAAAACCATATTTATTTGTAGTGTGAACTACATTATTTCTCCCCATTTTTGTCAATAAAATTGGCAAAGGTAAAAGAACGGGATCATAATGAAATTTCCACAAGAGACATTTCATAGACTAAAAGAAAAATACATACCAACTTAATTTAGATGCAATCATAAATCCGAAGCTAAATGCATTCATCAAGGAGTTTTAAGATACAAGATAACCCCTATACAATTCCTCAGCCGCACACCCCGCAAGATATTACCATTAAGCACAAGTTCAAAAGAACTCTCCCCCATTTGATGTCATTCCCGAAAGAACAACAAGAGCGACCTTAATTTCGAAAGAAAAGAAGGATTTTTTAATTGGACACCAAAAACCATGGAAATGATTTTCTATATCCAAATCTCAATCAAATTAATCACAAGTAAACCCACGATTAATTTAATCGGAATACGCAACTAAATCAAACCACAAAAGTTATCAATTTAATTGATTGTTCTCAACATAAGAAAACTCACGGAGCTACGACTAAGATAATCACACGGAGATGACTACCTTAATCATTCAAATACTCAACATAAGGAAAACCTTACGGAATATACGACTACATCAACCAATATAACATGATTAGTATAGTCATTCATATACTCAACACAAGAACTTGTGGAATATATGAAAAACTCAACTAGATTAATTACAAGATAACCTATAATTAATCGAATTGGAATACACACCAAACTAATCACCGTAGCAATCACTTTAATTGTCAAAATATTTTGCTCGACAAAAGAAGATTTTCGAAGCAAATAACTAAATAACCAATCAAGATGATTAATTTAGTTCAAGAATGCTCAACATATAACATCTCATGGAACAACCAACAAGGCCAATATTAATCAACATAGTTGTAAGGTGCTCAACATAAGATGCACAATGGAGCCTTCAGGGTAAAACATAACAAAATGGATCAATGAAGATCAATACCGTGGATAACATACAAGGATCTATTCTATTTTCCATCACTATTTGCATAACGACATAATAGACTTTATCCTTGTCAAACAAAAGATTTCATCCTATGTTCCATCAAATAAATGACTGCATAGGCATAACTTTTGTAATTGTCAAAAGTCCATTCGTCCTTTCATCAATACGAATATCAATTTATGAACGACTTTACTTTTGACATAATATGGGACCTTCAAGTTCACGGACGCAAATAATACATATCCCATAAAAATATTGCAATACTTCAAAACAGATTAATACTGCAATAATATCATCCTCCAAATATTTTTAGAATTTAAAAACCAATAAACCTAAAAAATAAACATAAGAAGATGAAAACAAAAATAGGTATGTGTAGTCACAATCTTCGCTATTCAAAACGCTAGTTATTCTTCCAACTAGACCAAAATGAAAACTTACTAGGTATCTATACCTCTTAACAATCATTTCACTCACCTTGAATAATCTTCTCGTATTCTCTATATTATTCAAGATCATCTTCGATTAGGTCAATCCTGGATTCAAGACTATCCATTTTCTCCTCAAGTCTTTTGGAAGAAACTTCAAGTTCATTTTTCAGAGCACGAACTTGTTCCAAGACGAGATTCATGGTTAAAAAGAGCTTATCAAACTGATAGACAGTAGGGTTCTCATCATAAGAAGAGACATGTTTGTCGTAGCACGTCTCATTGTCAGAAGAATCGAAAAGAATCCTTTTTGAAGGAAAAAAAACTGTCCATACATCACTTTCTTTACTTGAAAGACTAGAGGAGGACATGATAAAGAAGATGAAATGAGAGTGCTCAAGAGGTAGATCTTTTAAAAGGAATACAGGTGTATAATTCCCAGAAACACCAGTTTTACCAAACCCTAACAGAAGTTGGTTATCCAAAAAGCTGAAGCCGTTCAAGAACAGGACCTGGTAAAAGCACAAACAGAAAATAACAAGATTATATTACAGTCCTCTTGTATATCATGATTCTTGTATAAGAGGAAGAAAATACAAGAATCATTTTTCAACAATATTACTGAGCATAAGGCCTCCAATCCAAGGTTGGACTGGGATAATCTTTGCAAAGAGAGAAACCACCCATTCCACTAGGTTTCTGCTTATCTATTTGAAAAGGAGAGTTATGAAGAACTTTCTTATCCATTGTAATCGCAGCTTTAAAAAACTTGACTGCAAATCTTTGCAAATCCTGCACCATTTTTGAAAACACCTTTTAATGAAATGTAGACTTCCTTTTCTTTTTCTGCATAAAATGGTTAGTCGGGAAGGGCTGATTTTGATTTATCATGCTAAGATAATCCTGAGATGAACTCAAATGAACAAAGAGATTTGGTAGAGCCTTCTCCGAGAACCTTCTGAAGTTCAACACAAAATCAGGAGAGGTTTGCTGACCCCACTCATGAGACACAGACGGACATATCATGAAGGAATTATGAGAATGATTTTCAGCAAAAAGACTGTGAAAGCAATCATAGATTTTCTCAAGGAAATAATCAAGAGTATTCATCCATGCTTTAGTTATCTCTCTTTCCTCCGTTTCAGGATCTTTCGAAGTGACCTGAACACTTTTATAGCACGTGAGACCAGTTTCATTTGTACGAATTTTCTGGATATTCTATCCTTTACATTTACTAACAGAGTTTCTTTTTGAGACTTTCTTTTACTACGTCTGAGTATTTTCTTAAGTTTCTGTATAAACAGAGACAACGTAGAAATAAAGCAATTCTCACTTTTCTTGTTCGTCAATTTAGGACGACAGGTCTTACAATCAGGAGAAGTGACGTGATTGCTAGACAATAGATGCTCACCTCTTGACATGTATTCGCGATAAAAAATTCTAAGTTTTCCGACAAGTGTGTTTCGCGAAAGAGTATTAAGGTTATTTCCCTCAACGATGGCATGTTTTTTGGACTCGTATATGGATGGCAGCGATCGGAAGATTTTCATCACAATTTCCTTTTCAGGAATGGTCTTACCCAGTGTACATGATGCGTTAACAATTTCAGACAGTTTGTGATAAAAAAGTTTAAACGATTCTTCTTCTGCCATATAAAGGTCTTCCCATTCGGAATTAAGGTTTTGAAGCCTAGCTTCCTTTTCACTGGGGTTACCTTCAAATACGCTTTCCAAAGTATCCCAAGCTTCTTTAGATGTCGTGCACGAGGCCACATGATGTCGAAAATTTGGGGTAATAGCATGCAGGATGGCGTTTAGCCCGTCGTAGTTTTGCCTTGCAGCAATTAACTCGGCAACATTATACATAAGAAATTCATTAGGTACAAATGCATCTCTTTCCATAACAACGGGAGTTTCATAGCCATTCACAACATAGATCCATGATTGGAAGTCACGCGACTGAAGAAATGTGCGCATAACAACTTTCCACCATAGATAGTTTGAGCCATCGAAGACTGGTGGTACGTTTACAGAGATAACACTTCCGTCCATAGAGTCAGATCGCTACAAACACAGACTGATGAGGTCTTTAACGTGTTTTCCTGCTCTGATACCAATTGAAAAAGCGGGGGTCTAACAACACCACCCAATATTTCGCTTAGCAATCTATATGGACTAACTCCGAAATATTTTGCTAGAGAATCAACTAGACATTCAGACTCAATCTAGATTAAAGTATCTCAAGGAGTCAATATCTCTCACTTTTTTGATTTAATCAAGCTAAAAAAATAGCGAGTCTTTAATCAAACACAAGGAATAACTTGGACGGTACCAAAGACCAATATCCAAGGATCAATCAATATCAATCAACAACCAAAGGTTGGATTTCCAATTGATGATCTTAACGCACAACCTGTATTATTTCAATTATATAAATTATAATGCGGAAAAGAAATAACACAGACACCAGAAGTTTTATTAACGAGGAAACCGCAAATGCAGAAAAACCCCGGGACCTAGTCCAGATTGAATACACACTGTATTAAGCCGCTACAGAAATTAGCCTACTACAAGCTAACTTCGGACTGGACTATAGTTGAACCCCATTCAGTCTCCCAACGATTCAAGGTACAGTTGTACTCCTACGTCTCTGAACCCAGCAGGATACTGCGCACTTGATTCCCTTAGCTGATCTCACCCACAACTAAGAGTTGCTGCAACCCAAAATCGCAGACTTGATAATAAACAAATCTGTCTCACACAGAAAAGTCTATCAAAGGATAAATTTGTCTCCCACAGAAAAACCCTAGGTTTTATTCCGTCCTAATATATAAAATCAAGGTGAACATGAACCAATTGATAATCCGATCTTATATTCCCGAAGAACAACCTAGATTAATCAATCACCTCTCAACAATCCTTCTTGACTACACAAGCGGTTTGTCGAGGATTCACAAATAGTGAGACGAAGATGTTTGTGACTTCTTTATCTTGCCTATCATAGAAATCTCACGATCTCAAGCCAATCAATATATTTTACCCGTACGATAGAAGATGCAAGATCAGATCACACAACTACGATAAAGTAGTATCGGTCTGGCTTCACAATCCCAATGAAGTCTTTAAGTCGTTAACCTGGTTTTAGAGAAGAAAACCAAAGGTTAAAGGAGAATCGACTCTAGCGAGCGCACTAGTATCACACGGACGTGTGGGGATTAGTTTTGCACAATGCTAGATATCTCCTTTATATAGCCTTCAAATCAGGGTTTTGCCTTAGTTACAAATCAATCCATATTCACCGTTAGATGAAAACCTGATTTAGATTCAAGCTAATATTTTTCAACCGTTAGATCGAAAACTTATCTTGTCACACACACTTGGGTAGACGTTTACTAGGTTTGTGAAAACCATGCCCAAACGTGTACGTGTATGTTGGTTCAATCGGGCCTTAGGGTTGTTGAGTGAATTGATTGACATTTGAACATTGGTCTTTGGTACCGTTCAAGTTAATCCTCTTATATTCAATCGGGCTTCCAAATCCCTATTTGCTGATTGCGGATTGAATCAAGAGATAGAGATATAAAACTCTTTGATATACTTTTTATAGATTGAGTCTAACTGTCTAGTTGATTCTCTTGAAAGTATATTGAAGTTTGTATATTCAGATTGCCAAAGGAAATATTGGGTGGTGTTGTTAGACCCTCACTTTTTCAATTGGTATCAGAGCAGGCAAACACGCTAAGACCTCATAAGTCTGTGTTTGTAGCAATCTGATTCTATGGACAGAGTTGTTATCTCTATAAACGTACCACCAGCCTTCGATAGCACAAACTACCTATGGTGGAAAATTGTTATGCGAGCTTTTCTTCAAGCACGTGATTTTCAAACATGGGTATATATAGTTAATAGCTATGATGCTCCCGTTGTGGCAGTTGGAGATGTAAACGTTCCCAAGAACATTGGTGAATACAGTCCTGCCGAGATACTTGCTGCAAAGCAAAATTCCGACGGTTTGAATGCCATCATACATGCCATTACCCCAGATCTTCAGCACCACGTGACTACATGCAATAAGTCTAAAGATGCTTGGGATATCTTAGAAACTGTATTCGAAGGGAATGCCGCAGAGAAAGAAGCAAGACTTCCAAATCTAGCTTCTGACTGGGAAAACCTTCGCATGTCTGATGATGAAACCTTTGATGAGTTTAACCAAAGACTTTCTCAAATAGTTAACTCCTCATTTGCGTTAGGAAGAACTATTCCGGAGAAAGATATTGTGTGCAAAATTCTCAGGTCTCTACCATCAAGATACGAGTCTAAGAAACATGCCATTGAAGAAGGAAACGATCTTTCGACACTATCCAGAAATACTCTTGCTAGAAAGCTAAAGATCTTTGATAATGAACACGCCAGAAAAGAGGTGATTTCTCTTAGAGATGCAAACAATTCTAATCCTCCAAGGATAAATCTGGTTCGCTAGATATTAAGGATGTTACTCCACGACAATTTAGAAAATTCTTGAGAGACAAGAAAAAGATTTTTTCTAAAAGTGTGTCATCTCCTAAGGATGATGTCCATTGCTATAACTGTTGTGGTTTCGGGCACTTGTCTTCAATATGCCCTAGCTGGAGCCGTAGAAGTGTTCAAGAGCTCATATGCGAGGTTGTATTAGCTTCTAGAAAAATTCTTGATGATGGACCTGAATATTATAATCCTCAAGAGCTCATATGCGAGGTTGCATTAGCTTCTAGAAAAATTCTTTTGGATACTGATTCTGACGAAGAAGTGTTCTACGTTGATCCAGTTGCTAATAATCTTCTTAAAGAATGTCATCGGTAACTTTCGGAAGCTGATAATACCATTTTCAGTGAGAAAGTTAAATATGACAGACTTCATAGTCGGAATAAAGATTTGTAAGATCAACTTGATTCTAGTGGTGCGAGAGATGAAATACGAAAGCTTAAAGAAGAAATTGCCGAAGGTCGAGATCGGGAAATTACTTTTCAAGCAAAGCTAGATAACTTGGAAAACATTGAGATGAACTTGTTATTTGATTCGGAACGAGAAGATATCAAAATTCAATGTGAATCATCCAAGAACGATCTAGTTATTGCGCTTGAGAAGGTCAAAAATTTGGAAGAAGAAAACTTGAGCTTAAAAGAGAGTTTGTCTAGAAATAGCAGCTCATATAAATTAACCTCGATATTGGGAGCATGTAGAATACATCATGATACACGAGGATTGGGATATAAAGGAATAGACGCTCCTAGTATTTGCAAAGAGGTAAAATTTGTCAAAGCTAAATATTCTTCTCAACCAAAACCTTCCACAGTTTACAAAAGTAAAGTATCTCTACCAACTACGGATGGTGAAAAGAAGAAATCCTGCCAAGCTCCAAAGCAAGCACATACACATTCAGGTAATACTAAATATAACTTTTTCCATTATACTAAACATTGTTTTTATTGTGGAAAACCAGGTCACTTGCAAAGGAATTGCAGATTTCTTAAACGAGATAAAACCATATATGTGTCTGTCAAGATGACAAGATCTGATGTTCCAAACTGGAGAAAAACTGAGTCTCATAATATCAGTTCTTTCAATATTCCCCCAAAGAAGTTTCACAATTATATTGGGGAGAAAAAGAAATACGTTGCTCTAAAAGCTGCTCAGAAATGGGTACCAAAGAAGACTAATAAAGCAACGAGTACTATTAAGAAGGATCTCCCAGATAAGAGTTTGACAAGGGATAACATCTTAAAAAGGTATGGAACATTTATTAAAAGTTTCAAGGAAGTTTTTAAATTCCTAGAGTCCATGCATGATTTTGTTTCAAATACCTGTAGTGAGCAAGATTTTGCTCACCTCAACACAACCTGATTGTGTTGAGAGTGCATCCTCGCCAAGAAGCCCTGATAAATGCGGTGAGGATTGCAAAAGAATTTGGGCGCACATATTAAGTTGGGAAATTTCTGAATATGTGGAACAATTTATTGTTTCGAGCTGAGTTTAACTCGCTTATATATTCCTCGAAACATGTGTTGGTAAGCTTTCGCTTTGATCAAGTTTATCTTCACCTAGTGACGAAAGTCATGAAAAGTTTCAATTACTTTGAGAATTGCTCTAACGTGAAACGGTCTGTGAATAACGGCTATATAACGTCCTCTGAGAATGACTCAATGATTGGAATGAGAGTTTAGATTACATAACCATGTATTCCTTAATCCTAAGTTTTCGAACTTTGTTGATTGAGAGAAATCGTAGGAATTGGCTTTGCCAAGTCCTCGAACCCAGTCCGCGAACTGGCAAACGTCTCTTTGCCGAGATTTTCTGCTGAGTTTGGAAACTCTGCCGGTTGCCTTAAGTCCGCGAACTTGTTTGTGAACTTGAGTGGGTTATGATCTAAAGATATGCTATGAACATGAAACTTAAATCACTAAGGAATGCAGTATGAAAATTGTGTCCATAAAGTTCATGAGCCGATTCATGTGAATCGAATCATCTTTGTCTCAATTGTGTCTTGTGTAGTTACATAAGATCTCATATCAATTGAAAAACTCTCTAACTAGTTCATTTGAGACACTTGAACTAGTTATGGTTAAGATGAATATGGTTAGATACCACATGTATGAGTCTTAATTACCTAACTTGATTTGTGATTGAAATTCTTAAATATAACAGGTTAGAAGCAATTATCAAAGCCATGGATGTTGGTTTTTATTGTCAAAGAATCCTTTTTCATACTCTTATGGTAACCATTCTTGGTGTAAATCCTTATGGAAAAGATTATTCTTCCTTCTAAGTATATCATTTCTTGTTCATACAAGTTTGTATCTTAGAAAAGATGATCATAATATTTGATCTTCATGATTACATATTGTGTATTATTACCATGAGATAGTTCTATTGTTCAGTAACTTGATCTCATGAGAGACTTGATCTCCTTGTGGGTTTTCTAAAATCCAATATATAAATCCTTATCTATGGAGTAAGGTCACTCTTGTTGTTCTTTCGGGAATGACATCTAATGGGGGAGAGTTCTTTTGAACTTGTGCTTAATGGTAATATCTTGCGGGGTGTGCGGCTGTGGAATTTTATAGGGGTTATCTTGTATCTTAAAACTCCTTGATGAATGCATTTAGCTTCGGCTTTATGATTGCATCTAAATTAAGTTAGTATGTATTTTTTCTTCTAAGTCTATGAAACGTCTCTTCTCGGAAATTTCATTAGGATCCCGTTCTTGTACCTTTGCCAATTTTATTGACAAAAAGGGTGAGAATTAATGTGTAGTTCTACTACATATACATATGGTTTTCGGATCATTGTGTAAGGGGGAGTGGTTTCCATGTGAGATGGAGTATTGACTAAGGGGGAGTGATACATATCACCGTAGTATTATTGTCAAAGTTGTGATACAATGAAACTTTGATACTGTGTAATAATACTATGATGGATCTTCAGCAAGTACAATATGAACACATGAAGAGTTCAAGAACCAAGGAAATCAAGATTGTCGTTTGTAAAATGGTTTTGTCACTAAAATTGACAAAGGGGGAGATTTTTAGAGCACTGCTCGGTTGAACCCACTAGCGTTGGTATGTCAAGTTAGTTGTCAATTTTAGTTGCCAAAATGCATTCTTGATTTAGCATACTAAAGATTGTTTCGTACTAGATTAGATCTAAGAAGTTGAATCGAAGCTATCCTTAAAGGGTTAAGATTGAAGATTGAATACTACAAGAAGACATCAACAAGTACTTCATCAACAAACGTATGTGATTGACTTCATTTGGATTCTTGTTCAATTCTACCTTTCTAATCTATCAAGATAAATGCTCACTCCATGGAACAGTTCCAATGACGGTAAATTTACATTTATGTATATATACTTGAGGTTATTTGATTCACGACCTTGGAGACAATAACCTTTATCCTTATAAAGAATCTCATGTTATAGTGAATGAGCTCAATGAGCCAAGAATCACTCAATTCCGAGTTATAACGATGAAGTTATGAGTGATTTATTAAAGTAACAATTATAAGTGTTGTTGTGATTGTTACAGTTCGTTAGTAGAAAATAATCCATGGGTTGTTTGCAACAGTTCACGGACTTGGGCCCAATTACGTGACTAAAGGGCATTTTTGGTCAAATTGGTGATGTTTCCTTATCTAGGCAAGATGGCTATTGGTCCAAATATTTTTGATTACCATATTAAAGTGTTTGTGATTCCTTCCTAATTTAATTTGTGATTTATTCACAAAAATACAATTTGCTAAATTAATTATTTATTTAATTATTTTGGCAAGAGTTGTAACTTATGAAAGACTCACTTATTTAGGAGAGTCTTGAAAAAGGAAAATAACTTTGCTTAGCTTCCAAGCTATTGTTCATTATAAATAAGGAGTTCGTGAGTTTACACGTTTTTTATCCCTTTGAAAAATTGGCGTAAGCTCTGCAGGTTGTTTTCCACGTCTTCCGTTCTTCGTGAACGAGAGTGAGATAAAAGTCTTTGTATTAGGGATCACAAAGCCAAGTTGGATTTAATCTTCGTGATTGATCATACAACTTGTAATCTAGGTTTTTCACCTCTTGTCTATTTTAAGGTTTTCTCTTCTGATATAAAACCATTCAAGAGTTGTTGATCATAAACCCTAGGTTTTGATAGATTTCAGTTTCCGATCGTATACCAACACTTGTTAGTCGAAATCGGAGACTAGAAAGAAAAACTTCTATTGAGGCATCTCGTAAATATCCTTGAGAAGTTTGAAACAAGATATCTCTAGATTTATTCTAGTTGTTCTTGTTGTAGAATTATTAGGGTTTTCTTAACTTGGAAATTGATCTTTGGAATCACCCAAGTTTACTTACAGAAATCAGGTTCACGGACTCCTTGTATACGCATATTGATTGTAAGTTAAAACCCTAATCTACAAGTTTGTTTTGATATTACTTTTACCTAGTAATTATTTTTATCAAAATAAACACAAGATTTCCAAAACCTTGATTTACATCTAAAGGGAAATCAAACCGGTGTTTTGTGCAAACAAAATATCGAATCGTATCAATCGTGGTGGTGTATCTTCTAAAGAGAACCTTGGGTTCTGCTAGAAGATTTATGTAAAGAATTTCTAAAGAGAATCGGTGTTCTGCTAGGAGTTCTACAAGTGCTGAAGAAGGTATTACATCTAGTCCGAATAGGTAGTAGGAAATTGGTGTAACAACTTATTATCAGTGTGTGTTTATTCTGGACTAGGCCCCGGGGGTTTCCTCGTTAACAAAATTCTGGTGTCTGTGTTATTTATTTTCCGCATTATATTTTATTTATATAATAGAAATATCACAGGTTGTACGTTAAGATCAATCAGTTCTTGTATCCGGCCTTAGGGTTATTGAGTGAATTGATTGACACTTGAACATTGGTCTTTGGTACCGTTCAAGTTAATCCTCTTATATTCAATCGGGCTCGCAAATCCCTATTTGCTGATTGCGGATTGAATCAAGAGATAGAGATATAAAACTCTTTGATATACTTTTTATAGATTGAGTCTAACTGTCTAGTTGATTCTCTTGAAAGTATATTGAAGTTTGTCTATTCAGATTGCCAAATGAAATATGGGGTGGTGTTGTTAGACCCCCGCTTTTTCACCCGGTTCATGCTGAAAGATGTTAATGTTCTTCACAGGTGAGTGGTGTTCATATTAGTCCACATTACTAATTATTCTTTTTATGATCCACGTTACTTATTTTTAGGCTTTTTATGTGTATGTCCATAGTGGTGTACATAGTTGTGCGCTTTATATATGTAGACTTGTTTTAGGTGTACATTGTGGTGCACATTACTTGTTGTAGGCTTTTTAGGTGCACATTGTGGTGTAAATTACATATTCTTGCTTGGTCTTTTTATTTTCTTTTTTTTTGCATATGTGGTGTTGGTTTTGAGATCTGATTAGTTGTACATTTTGGTGCACATTACTTATTCCAACTTTTTTTTTTGTAGTTGTAGTGTTGGTTTGAGGTTGAAGAGTTCTGCGGTGACAACCAAGTTAGTCAAGCATTTGATCACTGAAAATATACAAGGGGATCCTAGTTTAAAACCCAATCAGATCATTTCACTTTTAAAGAAGACTTATGGGTTCAATATTAAGTATCACCATGCCTGTAGAGGGAAAATCCGTATTTGAACAACAGTTTGGGGATGACGAGAAGTCGTATAGCGATTTAGCTTGGTATGTCAAAGCCATTGAGGAAACTAATCCTAATAGCTACATGATAGGTGTCTAAAACACCTTGAAATTTATCTATTTTTATGCTTTGTTTGCTAAGTTTTCTTGTAAATTATGTATCTTACGTTTAGTTTTGAGTTTTAGGTACTTTGGAGCAAAAGAAGAAAAAACGCCGCTTAAAAGAGCTAAAGTGTCATTTCATGTGCAACTACTGTTGGAGGCGAATTATTTCTCATTATTTGCTTTTATTTCTTCATCTCTATCTTAAAAGCATGTCGGCTTTAGTAATGCAAGTTATGTCTGAAAAGCATGACAACTTTAGTGATGTAAAGAAATTGAAGAAAAGAAGTGGATCTGAGAGGTAAGAGACGGTTGTTGTTGGTGAAATAATTAGTGGTGTTTGAACCTCCGGAGAAATGTGTTAAAGACACCCAAAGGAGTTTTTGCTATTTACAGCCGAAAATCACTTCTTGTGGCCCACAAATTGCTAATCGCACCCAAAAATTGCTATTTGTACCCCAAATTGCTAAAAGGACACCGATGTTGGATAAGGGGAGGTCATCTTCAACTTTTTTGAATTTAAATTTTGGCGGGAATACTGGTTGCGGATTTAAGGTTTGGATTTTTGGTGATTTATAATGAGACTAAAGCTATGAAACTAAATGGGTATATTCTAATGGGATAGACAGAGCTGGTAATGGTCTTAGTTTCGTCTAGAATTAGCTGAAATGTCGAGATTTAAAGAACAAAGAATTTACAGTTTCAAAACATTTTGGCGGGAAACTGGTTCCTTCACAAACAAAATTAGGGCTGGATTTTTGGAGGCTTTTGAGAGAGATTCAATCACTAAAACTTGTTGGTATGGACATCTTATAGCTAAAAAGGACTGATATGCTTGTTTGATTCAGTCCAGTTGGGCTAGATAATCGGATTTTGAAGAATCGGGAAAAAAGGAGTTTTCACCTGCGTAACTTTTTGTTCGGATTTTGGATGGGTTTAAACGAGATTCAATCACGGATATCAATTGCGTTGGGCCTGTTTGGATTAAAAAGAGTTTGTATATCTGTTAGATTCGCAAAAGTTGGGCTGAATAATTATTTCACGAGTAAACAGGGAAGGAGAATAGTACTGGGTTTTAGATCGATTTTGAGAAGAGATTTGGTCGGATTCGATCATTGGGTTGACTTCTATCAGATTGTGTTAGAGTATTGCTCAGTCAAGCATGTTTTTCAATGTTAGTGATCAAAAAACTATATGTCTTGATTTCTAGCCTATTTGTAGGTATCTCGGACTAGGACATAGATAGTGTAGTTGAGCTTAAATCTCTCGACGTTCATCTCTTGAAGACGAAGAACTACTAAGGGGAGCTTGTGGAACTTCTTCGACAAAAGGTATGTGGAGACTTGAACTTATCTATCACTTGGAAAGTTTATTTCTATTATATCCTATATTGAGACATAAGTCGTGTTACGATATAGTTTTCTCTATACACATTTGAGATTTAGAGCTGAGTATATCTCGCTTACATATTTCTCGAAATATGTGTTGGTAAGCTTTCGCTTCGACCAAGTTCATCTTATATCATGAGAAAATTTCCGAGTAACATCTTACATGGTTTGTGTGATACAATCATTTGGTGTAAGACTTGGAAGGTTTCAATACTGATTATTTCAATATCTTGAAAATTGGTTTGATGCTAATAGTGTGTGAAAACGACTATTAACATTATAGAAGAATGTTTCAGATTGAAATAAAAAGTTGATGATGTAACCATCTTGGGATATAAGCATATATAGTGTGTTCGCACATTAGTGTATAAGTCCATAAACCGGAATCCAAGAATGTGCATATGTGTGTATACGGAATTGGTGAAGGAGACAGGTTAAGTATGTGTACCCGTACGCATACTGGCGGAAGTTCTCAAACCGAGTTTCTGCTGAGTTTGGGTTTGGAAAAACTCTTAACTAGTCACCTTAAGTATGTGTACTCGTACACATACTGGCGGAAGTTTTTGAACCGAAAATTTATGCTGAGTTTGGAAACTTTACAAACTCAAATCTGGTTGCTTAAGTACGCACACCCGTACGCATACTTAAGCTGGTTACTTTGTCAAATCGGTCAAGTCCATGAACTTAAACATTTAAATCATAAGGAATGCAATCTTTGCAAACCGTGGCTATAATGTTCATGATTGATTCAAGTGAATCAAACCGATTTGATTTCAATTGTGTTTTCTAAACAATTGAACAACTCTTTAACTAGTTTCATTTGAGTCATTTGAACTAGTTATGGTTGAGATGAATAAGGTTGATATGAGAGTAATCATATGGCTAACCTCGGTTATCTATTTGTGAACCAACATGGTGTACACGTTTAGGTACGGCTACATAAACCTAAATGAGGGTACATTTCATTTGTGTGTAACAAGCTAAGTTCGATCTAACATTTGAAAGATATTAGCTTGGTTGAATCAGGTTTTTCATCTAACGGTGAATATTGAATGCTTTGTTACCAAGGTAACTTGGATTGCAAACCCTATTTTGAAAACTATATAAAGGAGAACTCTAGCAACTGGGAAAACTAATCCCCACACCTCATGTGTGTTACTAGTTGCATAACTAGAGTCGATTCTCCTTTAACCTTAGGTTTCTTCTCGAGACCCTGTAGGTTAACGACTTGAAGACTTCATTGGGATTGTGAAGCCAGGCCCAACTATTATCTTTGTAGTTTGCGTGATCTGATATTACTGTTTCAATCATGTTGAGTGCAATTGAAATAATTGGCTCGAGATTTTATATCTCCGATAGGAAAGATAGAAAATTAATCACAAACAAACTTCGTCTCATCGTTTGTGATTCCATAATAACTTGTTTCTCTAGTCGATTAAGTTTATTGTGAGGTGATTGATAATACTAGGTTGTTCTTCGGGAATATAAGTCTAGTTTATCAATTGGTTCTTGTTCACCTTGATTTATCAAAAGACGGAACAAAAACTCTTGGGTATTTCTGTCAGAGACAGATTTATTCAATCCTATAGACTTTTCTGTGTGAGACAGATTTGTCTATCAAGTCTTCGACTTTGGGTCATAGCAACTCTTAGTTGAGATCAGCTAAGGAAATCAAGTGTGTAGTATCCTGCTGGGATCAGAGACGTAAGGAGCGCAACTGTACCTTGAAACAGTGTGAGATTGATTAGGGTTCAACTACAGTCCAATCTGAAGTTAATTAGCAGTAGTCTAGTGTCTGTAGCGTCTTAATACAGTGTGGTGTTCAATATGGACTGGGTCCCGGGGTTTTTCTGCATTTGCGGTTTCCTCGTTAACAAAACTCTGGTGTCTGTGTTATTTCTTTTTCGCATAATATTTTGTTATATAATTGAAATATCACAGGTTGTGCGTTAAGACCAATCAATTAGAATATCCAACCTTTGGTTGTTGATTTACATTGATTGACACTTGAACATTGGTCTTTGGTACCGTTCAAGTAATTCCTCTTATATTCAATCAGGCTCGCAGATTTCTATTTGTTGATTGCAGATTGAATTAAGAGTTAGAGATATTAAACTCTTTGGTATACTTTAATCGAAATTGAGTCTGACTGTCTAGTTGATTCTCTAGAAAGTGTATTGGAGTAAGTCCTCTCAGATTTCCAAATGAGACGTTGGGTGTGGTTGTTAGACCGCATTTTTAATTGGTATCAAAGCAGGCAAACACATTTAAGACCTCATAAGTCTGTGTTTGTAGCAATATGTGCTCTGAGGACCTAAGAAGTATCTCTTTAGTTAACGCATATTATATGTTTTCCAAAAGGTTCGGATTACACCAAAAATCTTGGATTTGCCTCAAAGGATAACTCCTTAGTAGATTCTTCCGAATCCCGAGGGAAAAACAAGATCTGCGGGATTGTGTCAGAATCCGTAATGGAACTCACCAGATCGTTAAAAAAATCAGCTGATATCATTGATGTTCAAGTTTCTGAAATTATGACTCTTGAAGAAAAAAATGATATGCTTATTGATGAACTTGAGAAATCCCTTGAAAGAGAACGTGAACTCTATTGCTATATTGAATCTGTTAGATCATTGCTCGGTCGAACTCGCATGCATTGCTATCTCAAGCATGTTTGTCAATGTTAGTGATCCAAACTATAAGTCTTGATTTCTAGTCTACTATAGCTAAGTCTCGGACTAGGATAGAAAGTGTAGTTGAGATCAAAAGTCTATTTATTATATCTCCTACTTCTTGAGACAAAAAGTCGTATGCTATATGTAGACTTTGATTATACACAATTGGTATTTCGAGCCGAGTATACCTCACCTATTTATATCTTGAAATATGTGTTGGTAAGCTTTTCGCTTCGACGAAGTTTATCTTTACCTAGTGACGAAAGTCATGATATGTTTCAATCACTTTTAAAATTGCTTTGACGAAGAATGTTTCAATGATTGGAATGAGAGTTTAGATTACATAATCAATGTGGACATAAGCATTGTTGTGGAAACACATTTATGTATAAGTCCTATTCCTTGAACCAAAGTTTGCGAACTTTGTTGATCAAGAGAACCGGAAGAATGGCGTGAGCCAAGTCCGCGAACTCAGTCCGCGAACCGCCGAAGTTCTTAAACCCGAGAATTTCTGCTGGAGTTGACAAACTAGTGCATGAAGCTAAGTCCGCGAACCCAGTCCGCGAACCGGCGAAGTTCTCATCCGAGAATTCCTGCTGGAGTTTGTAAACTCTGCCGGGGTATAGGTGTTGTAAAACACCTAGATTTATATCTATTGTTTATGCTTTCTTTGCGAGTTTTCATGTAAATTATGTATCTTATGTGTGCTTCTGAGTTTATTAGGTGCAATGGAGTCATTTGGAGCGAAAGAAGGAGACAACATCCATTTTGAGCATAAAGAGCAGGATCGTCATTTTGGAGGCGGAACTGAGCCGAGCCAAGCCCTTGATTGAAGACAACCACTGCGGGTTAATCTAGAGAAGCAAGGGGCAAACCTTAGTGTCCCTTATCTAATGAGCGGGTGTCTAAAGACATTATTGGTTGGCCCTTATCTACCTCACCAGGGTGGCTATATCTACTAGCCTCGTTCCTACACAAGACCCTAAAACTGAGAGAAATCATTCTCGTCTGAAATTCAGAGAGAAGTGAAGTAAGTTATGGCGGTACCATTAGAACAGAGAATCGAGAGCACCGGCTGGCAGAGGAAATGGAGATCGAGAAGGAAGAATTGAAAGGGTTTTATGGTGAGATCAAGAGAGTAACTCAGGGAGATGATGAAGAGAAGATTACAGAGAAGATGTGGTTGTGTATAAAGGGGATCTAATGATTGAAAGATGAAATTGAAGTTGGGTTTTACTCGAATTGAGTTCTAATTCCGGTATCTGTCAGAGATTAAGATGGTTTTTCTGTTGCTGAGGTTTACTGAGAGTTCAAGAAGCAATTGCAGATGATTGATCTTGGAATCGAGAAGTTTTGGGTCTGTTATCGCTATTAACAGTGAGAATTGAGAGGAAGTTAAAAGGGTTTTGGTTGAATCAAGGAAAGGATATAATTGAATGGCTCTGCTGGTGGATCTGAAATTGAAGGAGAATTTGGGTTTTGCGTTGTTGGAGCAGCAAGTACTGAGATTGAATGCAGAAATGAAGTTGTAGGTGCAATTGCAAGTTAGCTGAGATGATGTTGCTTCCATCAGTTCATAGTGATGAAGCTGCAGGGAAGTTGGTTGGCACTGGAGCTGTTTTTATATGTTGTACAGGGAAGATCGAGTATGCTGTGCAATGAGCTGCAGGAACTGAACTGAAATGATGCAGGTGGAGGTTATGGAGCTGTGAATGATTAATTGCAGCTGAGTACATGCAATGGTCTTAACTTAGAGACTGTGGTGTCTGAAGAGGGAAGGTACTGAGACAGTAAATGGGTTTGTTTTAGGAGTTGGAATTTGAGTTCACAGGAACCTGTCCCAGGAGTGCAGTCAACAAAACTGAGATGGAAAAGGAATTAAACCTGGTGGATGGTGGTTAAGAAAAGGAAATTGAAGCTGGTATTGATGTTGAATACAAGGGTTTGATGTTGAACTGGGATTGCAGTCAAGAGCAGAAGGGAAGGCTGGAAGGTGATGGAATTGCAGTGATGCTGTTGAAGTTGCTACTGCAATGGCACGATTGATTGTGCGGCTGAAATGGCTTGGTTGACTGAGAAGAGCATTGAGCTAAGTTGGTGTTACTAAGATGGATTACAGTGGAAACAATGCAAGTGCAGGAAGGTTGCTGGTATTGCAGCTGAACTGAAGCTAAAGGAATGATGTTGTGTTGCAGGAATGGGTTGTATGGCTTGAACTGTGGATAACTGGCGGTGATTTGGTTAAGTGCAGTGCAGGAAAAAGAAGCAATGGAGATTTCCAAGGTTGTGATGCTGAGTTTGTGGTTTGGGTTATGAGCACAAGAACAAGGTGTTGGTGCGATGGGTTTTGCAAATCAGTTCGTAGCCGGAGTTGCAGCTACAAGAAAGATGGAATTGGGAGAGAAGACAAACGGGAGATTGCAGGTGAGAGTATGGAGCTGTTGAAGTCTCAGTTGTTGCAGTCAAACCATGGTGTAAGCAGATGATGCTGATGCTAAGCAGGGAAGAAGGCCGGAAATACAAATTGGTGGAAGTGAATCAATCTGAAGATATGCTGTCAGTTCTCTGTAACTGACAGATTAAGTGTTAAAATGGGTTGTGGGCCTAACATATTCTGGACAAGTTTGAGAAGAGTTTTGAGCGGTATTTGTCGTGGGTTTGATGCAACCTAAATTGAGAAATTGGCAGTAGAAACATATAAAAAGAGAGGTGGCTCACTACATATATATTATCTTCTCTACTACTGTTTGCCTAGGGTTAGAAACATGAGTTTTCTTTTTCTTCTTGTGATGAACTCCTATGCCAGGAGTACCTAGATTTTATTATTGGTTAAGAAATAAGTTGGATTTCCAAATATGGGTTTTCATTCAATAAATTATTTTTGTCTCCATGTTTTATCGATTATGATTCGTTAGAAATATCGCCATGTATGATTGATTGTTAGTTTTGTCAAGTTGCAAATTGGTAGAACTCGTAATCATATCTATTGCTAGTTTAAGGTTTATTATACGTAATCGTGATACACCTTGAATACAAGTAGCATTATTGTGATTATTGCTTGTAGTGATACATCCTAGTAGTCACAAGTGGATCATAACCTATGTTAAAACGGATTAGTGCTTTTACACGTTCGTTTGCATTGATTAGTCTTATTTCATAGAACTTAGTGCTCTTAGGGAGTTAAACTTAATTGTGCTTTTACACTTTAGGTTGCTTTCTAGAAAGAATTCACTTTCGCACCTTTTAATGTGTTTGTTGATGACAAGAGGAAATTAGCGGGATATTCTTGCGATCAAGGTATCCTAGGACTTTTGATAAAAGTTGAGATTAAATATCAATTCTAGTTATTGTTACAAATTCATGTTTGTGAATGAAAACTAATCCTTGACCAATATCTTTATCTTATTGATTTGCTTGTTTATTTCATTATTTGCTTTTAGTTTATTTTCCTTTACATAAAAATCAGAAATCCCCCCTTGTTTATATAGGAAACCGGAACAACTTGACAACCTAGATCCTCTCTGTGGGAACGATCCTTTCTTACCCTTGCCATATATTATATATTTTAAGTTATGAGAAAGTAATATTATTTTTGACGCATACGACAGCGGTCACCCGGTAACTTAAGTCCGCGAACCAAGTCTGCGAACTTAAGAAGGTTATATATCTGAAGATGATTTCTGAACTTAAACTTAAAAAGACTAAGGAATGCAGTTTGAAAACCGTGGCTATAAAAGTTCATGAACCAATTCGAGTGAATCAAATCATCTTTCCTTCAATTATGTCTTGTGTAGTTACATAAGAATTCTTTGCAATTGAACAACTCTCTAACTAGTTCATTTGAGTCATGTGAACTAGTTATGGTGAAGAAGAACATGGTTGATATGAAATGCTCATATGGCTAACCTTTTGGTTAACAATTATTGAACCAACAAGTGCATACGTTTGGGTACGGTTAACAAACCTAGAAGAGTACATTTCAATTGTGTGTAACAAGCTAAGTTTTCGATCTAACGGTTGAGAAATATTAGCTTGAATCTAAACCAGGTTTTCATCTAAAGGTGGATATTGATTGCTTTGTTACCAAGGTAAATTAATGGCAAACCCTGATTTGAAAGACTATATAAGGGGACATCTAGCATCAATGCAAAACTAATCCCCACACCTTATGTGTGATACTAGTTTGCGTGCTAGAGTCGGTTCTCCTTTAACCTTTGGTTTTCTTCTTCTAAAACCAGGTGTTGATGGTGGTTTTTAGCCTAGGATTAAAATCGTAAAACCGCACATCTGGCATGACGTTATTATGACCATTAGCACATATTGAATTGATCAGCATGCTTACGTAAGAATTACCAGGGTACCTTTTTTCTTTCTATGTGTCATGTTCCACGGCAGAACCCTTATCATTGACTGACATCACCTGTGCAAAAACCCTAAATTCTCATGCTACCGCGCCAAGGCATGCCAACCATGCCAGCCGCACCACTGTGCCAATGGAAAACCGTGCCAGCCACATCTCCGCGCCAAGGCATGCCAACCATGCCAGCCGCACCACTGTGCCAATGGAAAAACGTGTCAGCCACATCTCCGCGCCAAGGCATGCCAACCATGCCAGTCGCACCACTGTGCCAATGGCAAACCGTGCCAGCCACATCTCCGCGCCAAGGCATGCCAACCATGCCAACCGCACCACTGTGCCAATGGAAAACCGTGCCAGCCACATCTCCGCGCCAAGGCATGCCAGCCATGCCAGACGCACCACCGTGCCAATGGAAAACCATGCCAGCCACATCTCCGCGCCAAACGTACCTAGCCATGCTAGCCGCACCATGTGCAAAACGGCATGCCAAGCCCTTGTCCCCACCATGCCAGGCCAAACGCACCTAACCATGCTAGCCGCACCATGTGCCAAACGGCATGCCAAGCCCTTGGCCCCGCCATGCCAAGACAAACGCACTTAGCCATACTAGCCGCACCATGTGCCAAACGGCATGCCAAGCCCTTGGACCCACATGCCAAACGCACCATGCCAACCTAGCCGCGCCACCATGCTGGCCTTCCCTATGCGGCTACCAAAACGAATGCGTGCGAAAATCAACGGTCGCCCTTCAATCCCATGAGAAAATCGTAGCCATCCAAGGTTACCAGACAACGCATTGTAACCTTTGGCCCGAAACCCTAGTTTGGCCACGCCAAGGCATGCCATGCCAATGGCATGCCAACCTAGCCGCGCCACCATGCTGGTCTTCCCTATGCGGCTACCAAAACGAAGGCGTGCGACAATCAACGGTCGCCTTTCAATCTCATGAGCAAATCCTAACCATCCAAGGTTACCAGACAACGCATAGTAACCTTTGTCCCGAAACCCTAGTTTGGCCACGCCAAACCGCGCCAAGGCATGCCATGCCAACCTAGCTGTGCCACCATGCTGGACTTCCCTATGCGGCTACCAAAACGAAGGCGTGCGATAATCAACGGTCGCCCTTCAATCCCAGGAGCAAATCCTAGCCATCAAAGGTTACCAGACAACGCATGGTAACCTTTGGACCGAAACCCTAGTTTGGCCACGCCAAACCGCGCCAAGGCATGTCAACCTAGCCGCGCCACCATGCCGGCCTTCCCTATGCAGCTACCAAAACGAAGGCGTGCGATAATCAACGGTCGCCCTTCAATCCCAGGAGCAAATCCTAGCTATCCAAGGTTACCAGACAACACATGGTAACCTTGGACCCAAAATCTAGCCTGGCCATGCCACCATCCCTCCTGAATTCTTCCTGGTTTTCACTGTCGGGCTGTTTTCACCACCCAAACGATCTCAAAACCTGAATATTCCCGCGCAAGGAGATAGAGAATTCTTTTCCGGTCAGATGGATGGCCGGACCGTCAAAATCCGAGTCTGTATGCGAATTCTACGATGATTCTAGTAAAGGGCGCTAATTAGGGTTTCAGCATGTCAAAACTTAGACAAAGCCATGCACAACGCGGCTACCAAAACGAAGGCGTGCGACAATCAATGGTCGACCTTCAATCCCAGGAGCAAATCCTAGCCGTACAAGGTTACCAGAAAACGCGTGGTAACCTTTGACCCAAAACCCTAGTTTGGCCATGCCAAACCGCGCCAATGGCATGCCAACCTTGCCGCACCACCATACTGGCCTTCCCTATGCGGCTACCAAGAACGGAAGCGTGCGACGATCAAAGGTTACCTTTCCTCTTAAGTTGCAAAATCTCGACTGTCGAAGGTCACCAAGCCAGCAAGTCTCCCAAGCTCGACTTGCCAGGACAACAATATGCTACATGTTTTCCACGAAAACATTCGAGACATCAAAACATATCACAAACTGGGGGATCCTATTTGGGTATTGGTTTGGCGGTTTATAGCGTGCGGCGTACACTACACCCGTCATAAGGAAGTGTCATAAGGATGAGGCGGTTAGTAAATACAGGGAGTAATGGTGAAACACTCTTTTTTATGGAACATCAATTCCATGCGTTAACGGTTACCACCTCATCCCATTTACTCACCCAGTTTTCCATTCCTTGATGAGACCAGAGTACGTTACACCTCGACTTGTATAAATAGGTCTTACATATTTCCACCGAACAACAAGTTCAGTCAGGAGCATACAACACTCAGAAAACATTTGCTAGCTTTCCATTTTGTTAGCTTCCCACTTTCTGATACAAGTCGTAGAAAACAACTACTCTTCCAGAAACCAACCAAAACCAAAACACTCACTTTCCTTGCTTCCCTCCCCAAAACCAAACCATTCTCCTTCACTTTCCTTGCTTCCCTCCCCAAAACCAACCCATTCTCCTTCACTTTGTGACCGAATCAAGTCTGGAATGGCCATTTCTTGGTTTAGGCCGGACTTGTACAGATTGATCTCTCGAATTTAAAGTACTTCCTTGCAGTACATTGTTTAGGGTTTAAATTCGTTTCTCACCTACACACCCGAAATTACCGAAATCAGCAGAAACCATTTTCACCCACAAACACCAGGTTAACGACTTAAAGACTTCATTGGGATTGTGAAGTCAGACCGATATTACTTTATCGTAGTTGTGTGATCTAATCTTACATCTTCTATCGTACGAGTACGACCATATTGATTGGCTTGATATTGATATCTCCGATAGGCAAGATATAAAAAGTAATCACAAACATCTTCGTCTCATCGTTTGTGATTCCGCAACATCTTGTTTCGCTACCATACGATTAAGATTGTTTTGAGGTGATTGATAACTCTAGGATGTTCTTCGAGAATATAAGACCGGATTATCAATTGGTTCCTGTTCACCTTGATTACTATCAAAAGATGGAACAAAACCTTTTAGGGTTTATCTTTGGTAGACAGATTAATCCTTCGATAGACTTGTTTGTGTGAGACAGATTTGTTTGTCATCAAGTCTTCGAATTTGGGTCGTAGTAACTCTTAGTTGTGGGTGAGATCAGCTAAGGGAATCAAGTGCGCAGTATCCTGCTGGGATCAGAGGCGTAGGGAGTACAACTGTACCTTTGATCAGTGGGAGACTAATTGGGGTTCAACTACAGTCCAGTCTGAAGTTAGCTTGGAGTAGGCTAGTGTCTGTAGTGGCTTAATACAGTGTGTGTTCAATATGGACTAGGTCCCGGGGTTTTTCTGCATTTGCGGTTTCCTCGTTAACAAAATTTCTGGTGTCTGTATTATTTCAGTTTCCGCATTATATTGTTTTGTCTTTATAATTGAAATAATACAAGTTCTGCGTTAGATCATCAATTAGAGTAATCCAACCTTTGGTTGTTGATTGTCATTGATTGATCCTCGGATATTGGTCTTTGGTACCATCCGAGTTATTCCTTGTATTTGATTAGGACTCGCTGATTTCTATTAGCTTGAGTAAATCAAAAAAAGAGAGAGATATTAACTCCGTGAGATACTTTTACCTAGATTGAGTCTGACTGTCTAGTTGATTCTCTAGAAAGTATTTCGGAGTTAGTCCATACAGATTGCTAAGCGAAATATTGGGTGGTGTTGTTAGACCCACGCTTTTTCAATTGGTATCAGAACAGGCAAACACGTTTAAGACCTTACAAGTCTCTGTTTGTAGCGATCTGACTCTATGGACAGAGGTGTTATCTCTATTAACGTACCACCAGTCTTCGATGGCTCTAATTACTTATGGTGGAAATTTCTATGCGAGCTTTTATTCAAGCACGTGATTTTCAATCATGGGTATATGTTGTTAATGGCTATGATGCTCCCATTGTGGAAGTTGGAGATGTAAAAGTTCCAAAGAATATTGGTGAACACAGTCCTTCCGAGATACTTGTTGCAAATAAAAACTCCGACAGTTTGAATGCCATCATACATGCCATTACCCCAAATCTTCAGCACCATGTGGCTAATTGCACTAGGTCTAAAGGTGCTTGGGATATCTTAGAAACCGTATTTGAAGGTAACTCCAGTGCAAGGGAAGGCTTCAAAACCTTAATTCTGATTGAGAGAACCTTCGTATTGCAGATGAAGATACATTTGATGAGTTTAATCACAAAGTTTCTGAAATTGTTAATGCATCTTTTGCATTGGGTAAGAGTATTCCTGAAAAGGACATTGTGATGAAAGTTCTCAGATCGCTTCCATCTAGATACGAGTCTAAGAAGCATGCCATCGTTGAGGGAAATAACCTTGATAATCTTTCCAGAAATACATTGGTTGGATAAAGATCTTTGACCATGAGTATACATCCAAAATCGGAAAGGATGTTGCCTTTAAAGCACAAAAGAACACTAAATTACTTGACAAGAGTAAAAGTATTTATGTCTCTGAGGATGATCAGTCTGATAGTGATTTTTTAGATGAAGATCTTGACAAATCAGTCTCATTTATCATAAGACAGTTTAGGGATCTTCTATTGAAGAGAAGTAAACTGTTTTCAAGAAACAAACCTAGTCATCAGATAAACCTCACAATCGTGTTCCTCCTAAAAACAGGGATGCTGATGAGGCTGATGACGAGGATATGCCACAGTGCTTTAAGTGTAAAGGTTTTGGTCATTTTGCAAACGAGTACCCAAATCGTAGAAAATACACTGGGAACAAAGGTCTTGCTATAACACTTGATGAGATGTCTGAAATCTATGATTCTGATGAAAATAGGAAATCAAGTGTTGGTCTTCTATGTGAAAACAATGATTTTGATAATTGTAGCAATACATATATCAACCTTGATGGTTTCGCTGAAGAAGAGAACCCAATCAAGCTGGAAGAATCAATTGACCCATCTTTTGGAAATTCTGTTTGTAATGTTTCAAGATCTACCTTGTGTCTAGATGTAGTCACACCACAGATGCCTGGATATTATTCAAGATTGACGTGCTCGTTTTGTTCTCAGAAGGGTCATGAACTATCAATATGTTACAAGTACAAACATCAAGTGAGGCACGCCAACAAACTTCAACGAAGAGCAAATCGATTAGCAAGGAAGCTTAAACTTGCTCAGAAGACCGCTGAGGTATGTAGGATTTTATCTTCGTCTAAGAAGTTAGTTTCCAAAGACAAAATAAGACCATTATAGAAGAAAGCATGGTCAAATCGTTTTGATAGACAGAGGTCAGAGGATTCCTCTCAAGAGGAAAATGGTGGACAAATTGTTGTTCACCACATCACAAATTAATTGTGTTGTTTGGGAAATATTGTCTCATGTGCCTGATCAAAAGAGACATGGTTTTGAATGCACAGGCTTTAGGAAAAGTTTTTTTTTATTGTTCTTTTCTGTCTATCAAATAAAAGGAAGGGTTATTATCGAAAATTCTACTCTTTATAGGGTTTAGAGTTGGACGTCTACGAACCTGTTCAAAGGTTGCGAACCCTACATTCCTTTTTCCTCTCTGATATCCTTTATATCTTAAGACTGCTTGTTGAGATTGTGAAATCCACTCACATAAATCAGTTGTTTATAACTTTTCCCTTAAGCATCATGTCTTTGGATTGAAATGTTGTCAACATGATTGTTAAGCCATCAATCAAGGAAAAACAGATATCTCCAATAACTCCGTCCTTGAAAAGAAAAAGGAGGAATACAAGAAAGCCAAGGGCTGTCCCTTTTAACTCTCAAAAGTTTTCCGATGTTCTTGATGAGTTGAAGGAAGTAAGAAAGGAGATTCGTGATATTAAGTCTTGCGTTATAAGATTTTTGGAAATTCAGAAAGCCCTGGTTCGACATCACCATCCAAGACGGTTTGTTGATATTAACTCTTATCTTCATGAACCTTATGTACCAATGGTTGTTGACATCAAGGAGTTCGAGAATGATAAATAATTTCTGAAAGACATTGTTGCCTAATATGTCTTCTTTTTGGTTTAGTTGGAAGAATAACTAGTGCTTGAATAACAATGATTGTGACTTCACATAGCTATTATTTTTCATCTTCTTATTCTTTTTTTTTGTTTAAAAAATTCTAAAAATATTTGGAGGATGATGTTTTTGCAGTATTTAATCTTTATGATTTGTTATATTGCAACTTGTTATGGGATATTGGTGTTTACATCCGTGAACTATTTTTGTCCCATACCTTGTCAAAAGTAAAGTCGTTTGTGATCGATATTCATGTATTGGTTAAAGAATGAATGACTTTTGACAATGACAAAAGTTAAGCCTATATTGTCAATCTTTGACGGAAGATAGGTTAAAATCTTTTGTTTGCAAGGATTATTTCTATTGAATGCCGTTATGCGAATAGTAATGGAAGATAAAATGAATTCTTGTGTAGTATTGATCTTTACTGATCTGTATTTTATGTAATACTGTGAGGCTCCGTAATGTGTCTTATGTTGAGCACTAAACAACCAAGTTGATTATTTTTGATTGACTTTGTTGTTGCTCCGTAAGGTACTATATGTCGAGCATTATGAACTAAATTAGTCATCTTGTTTGGTTATTTAGTTATTACTCCATAAGTTTTTCTTGTGGTGAGTATATGAACGGTTAAGCTAATCATTCCTTATGGTTAAACTTAGTCGTAGCTCCGTAAGTTTACTTATGTTGAGCATAATCAATTAAATTGATCACTTTTTGTGTTTAATTTGGTTGTGTATTCCGATTAAATTAATCATGGGTTTACTTGTGATTAATTTGATTGAGTTTTTGGATATAAAAATCATTCTTATGGTTTTGGTGACCAATAGAAATCCTTTTCTTTTTTTTTGAAATTAAGGTCGCTCGTTGTTGTTCTCTCGGGAATGACATCAAATGGGGGAGAGTTCTTTTGAACTTGTACTTAATGGTCATATCTTGAGGGATGTGCGGCTGTGGAATTTTAGAGGGGTTATCTTGTATCTTTAAACTCCTTGATGAATGCATTTAGCTTCGGCTTTATGATTGCATCTAAATTAGTTGATATGTATTTTTTCTTTTAGTCATGAAATGTCTCTTACGGAAATTCCATTATGATCCCGTTCTTGTACCTTTGCCAATTTTATTGACAAAAAGGGGTAGAATTAATATGTAGTTCACACTAAAAAAACATATGGTTTTCGGATCATTGTGTAAGGGGGAGTGGTTTCCATGTGAGATGGAGTATTGACTAAGTGGGAGTGATACATATCACCATAGTATTATTGTTGAAGTTGTGATACAATTGAACTTTGACACTGTATAATAATACTATGACACTGTATAACAATGATCGAGAATTATGTTTTCTCATTGTTATAGCTACGGATCTTCAAAAACGGTGATGCTAAACTTACAACCTTTGGGATCATTGGATTACTTGGAAATGACGAAGATTTCGAGGAACGTTGAAGATTAGACATGTGGAATAGGAGCTAAAAGGTTTCATTATCTTTTTTGTATTCCATATGTATTGATAGTTTTGTCAATAAAATTGACAAAGGGGGAGATTGTTAGAGCATTGCTCGGTCGAACTCGCATGCGTTGCTATCTCAAGCATGTTTGTCAATGTTAGTGATCAAAAATATAAGTCTTGATTTGTAGTCTACTATAGCTAAGTCTCGGACTAGGATAGAAAGTAGTTTAGCTCAAGGACTTCATGGCAATTCATCATACAAGAAGAAGAACTACTCAAGGAACTGGTGGAACTTCTTGACAAAAAGGTATGTGAAGACTTGAACTTATCTATCACTCAAAAGTCTATCTATTCTATCTCCTACTTCTTGAGACAAAAAGTCGTATGCTATATATAGACTTTGATTATACACAGTTGGTATTTCGAGCCGAGTATACCTCGCCTATCTATATCTTGAAATATGTGTTTGTAATCTTTTCGCTTCAACCAAGTTTATCTTCACCTAGTGAAGAAAGTCATGATATGTTTCAATCACTTTGAAAATTGCTTTGACGAAGAATGTTTCAATGATTGGAATGAGAGTTTAGATTACATAACCAATGTGGACATAAGCATTGTTGTGGAAATACATTTATGTATAAGTCCTATTCCTTGAACCAAAGTTTGCGAACTTTATTGATCAAGAGAACCGGAAGAATGACGTGAGCCAAGTCCGTGAACTCAGTCCACGAAATGACGAAGTTCTCAAACCCGAGAATTTCTGCTGGAGTTGACAAACTAGTATGTGAAGCTAAGTCCGCGAACTCAGTCCGCGAACCGGCGAAGTTCTCATCCCGAGAATTTCTGCCGGAGTTTTTAAACTATGCCCGGTAACTTAAGTCCGCGAACCAAGTCTGCGAACTTAAGAAGGTTATATATCTGAAGATGATTTCTGAACTTAAACTTAAAAAGACTAAGGAATGCAGTTTGCAAACCGCAGCTATAAAAGTTCATGAACCGATTCGAGTGAATCAAATCATCTTTGCTTCAATTGTGTCTTGTGTAGTTACATAAGAATTCTTTGCAATTGAACAACTCTCTAACTAGTTCATTTGAGTCATGTGAACTAGTTATGGTGAAGAAGAACATGGTTGATATGAAATGCTCATATGGCTAACCTTTTGATTAACTATTATAACCAACAAGTGCATACGTTTGGGTACGGTTAACAAACCTAGAAGCGTGCATTTCAATTATGTGTAACAAGCTAAGTTTTCGATCTAACGGTTGAGAAATATTAGCTTGAATATAAATCAGGTTTTCATCTAACGGTGGATATTGATTGCTTTGTTACCAAGGTAACTTAATGGCAAACCCTGATTTGAAAGACTATATAACGGGACATCTAGCATCAATGCAAAACTAATCCCCACACCTTACGTGTGATACTAGTTTGCGTGCTAGAGTCGATTCTCCTTTAACCTTTGGTTTTCTTCTTCTAAAACCAGGTTAACGACTTAAAGACTTCATTAGGATGTGAAGCCAGACCGATACTACTTTATCGTAGTTGTGTGATCTGATCTTGCATCTTCTGTCGTACGAGTACAATCATATTGATTGGCTTGAGATTGATATCTCTGATATGCAAGATATAAAAAGTAATCACAAATATCTCGTCTCATCATTTGTGATTCCGCAACATCTTGTTTCGCTACCATACGATTAAGATTGTTGTGAGGTGATTGATAACTCTAGGCTGTTCTTCGGGAATATAAGACCGGATTATCAATTGGTTCATGTTCACCTTGATTACTATCAAAAGACGGAACAAAACCTTTTAGGGTTTATCTGTGGTAGAAAGATTAATCCTTCGATAGACTTGTCTGTATGAGACGGATTTGTTTGTCATCAAGTATTCGACTTTGGGTCGTAGCAACTCTTAGTTGTGGGTGAGATCAGCTAAGGGAATCAAGTGCGCAGTATCCTGTTGGGATAAGAGGCATAGGGAGTACAACTGTACCTTGGATCAGAGGGAGACTGATAGACACATTTTTTTGTCTAAATTGTCCTCAATTTTCTCTATGTTGGTACTCGATTTTGTACTTATTTTGGTGTTTTGTGTGTTTGTAGGTATTTTTGGAAAATAAACGTTTTTGGAAGAATCGGCTCGAAAAACTGCTAAAGGCACCCCCGGAGGACATTTGCTAAGCGGACCTCAGATTTGGCTAAGGGGAACCCGCGGTTATGTGCAGCCCAAATTTGTTCTCAGCACCCAAATTACTATCGACACCCCAACAGAAGGATAAGAGGCACCCTTCATCTTCAACATTCAAAAAGAATATTTGCGGGAAATTTGGTTCCACCGGTAAAGGATTTATTATCTTTAAGATAAGAATATCTTCTTGCCTTATAAACAGGAAGAATTTGAAGAAAAAGGAAGTTATCTTGTATTAAACAAGAGAGATATCCTTGGAAGATTTTATCTTGGATTCTATTCTGCGAATTAAAGAAGATATTAGTTTAGGAAAGAAATATGCAGAATAAAGAGAAGGAAAAATTCCTGAAGATATTTTTAATTAAAAAGAAGAAGATTTTGGAGTTATGGAAGAATGTGTATTTGTGTCTATAAATAGAGAGCTAGAGAGCACATTTGGGGATGGAGAGTTTGGGGATCGTTTAGAGCAAACCCGGTTTAATCATTATTTTCTCCCATTTCATCACTTGTAAACACTTTTGAGCAATGAAAAAGTATTCTGAGTGTGTTTCCAATATGCGGAGCGAGACCCCAATCCTTGGGGCTATGGAGGAAGCCGTTGTTTCGGTATAAGTGATACATTTCTATTTCTAATTAATTATAACAACTCTATTATGATTTTTGCTTTGAATTAAAACTTGATTATATGATTTTAATTAGTTAGGTGTATTTTCTCTTGATAGAATATGCTTGCTTTAGGGTTTTGATATTCTATGCTTGGATTAACATCTATTCTTTTGAAAATCTACATGTCTAGGCAATACTATTAGAATCAATTTGAATGTTGAGTTGAATAATTATTGTTTTATTAAATCACTAATATCGACCAATGGTGGAATCCTAGCAACGGTCTCTCCATAATTTTTACAACACTTTTTAATTGAGTTTGTTATTTTTATTTATAAAAATTAAGTCTAAAAAAAATCTTCCTTCACAAGTCTCAACGAACCTTTTACTACAACATCATTGAAAATAACCATCAGAGACTGATTGGGGTTCAACTACAGTCCAGTCCGAAGTTAGCTTGGAGTAGGCTAGTGTCTGTAGCGGCTTAATACAGTGTGTGTTCAATCTGGACTAGGTCCCGGGGGTTTTCTGCATTTGCGGTTTCCTCGTTAACAAAATTTCTGGTGTCTGTGTTATTTCAATTTCCGCATTATATTGTTTTATCTTTATAATTGAAATAATACAGGTTGTGCGTTAGATCATCAATTAGAGCAATCCAACCTTTGGTTGTTGATTGTCATTGATTGATCCTCGGATATTGGTCTTTGATACCATCCAAGATATTCCTTGTATTTGATTAGGACTCGCTGATTTCTATTAGCTTGAGTAAATCAAAACAAGAGAGAGAGATTAACTCCTTGAGATACTTTTACCTAGATTGAGTCTGACTGTCTAGTTGATTCTCTAGAAAGTATTTCGGAGTTAGTCCATACAGATTGCTAAGCGAAATATTGGGTAGTGTTGTTAGACCCCCGCTTTTCAGAATCTCTCTCTACAATGCCGAAAAACTAGTTCAAGAAACTACTCTACAGCGTGAAAATATTATTTCTCTTGAAAACACTGTTAGAGAAGTGTTTGAGCATAGCTCGGTTGAACCCACCAAGCGTTGGTATGTCAAGTTTGGTTGTCATATCTTAGTGAATCAAAACTCATTTAAGAGTCGCTTGATTATGTACTAGAGACAACTTCGTATAGGTTAGCTTGAAAGTATTAGGATATGAGACATTACAAGTATTGTGAAGACTTGAATAAGTGAAGAAGTAAGAATCTACGACAACATCATCCTTCCACTTGAGGTTAGTGATATTTGACTTGAACTGTTTCATTCCCTAACGTATCTTTCAAGTCGTGCATATTGAAAACAAAACTGCGAAGCATGTTTAAACTCTAGATAGACATAGTATTAAGGAATACAATATGAAGTTTATTGCTTAACCATTAAACTTTGTAGATAAGACATCGACATAATCGTTTAAATGCTATTGTGATTATGTATGGGTATGAGGTGAGTATTTCATCCTAGGAAACAATGTTTTACATGTGTTTAAGGAAGTAAGTTCATAAACTTGTTTATGAATCGAAAAGGAAATCTCCAGGCGTTATTGGGATTGTTATTCATTGCATATCTTGTGAACATCCAATATGTGTGATTTAGTATAACCACTCACGACTTGTTTGTGTTCCTAGTAGAACTATTCACAAAGGCCTAACTTATGTATTGGTATGACTTTTATTAGTGAAACCGATCTTAAGTAATCACCTGAGATGGTATGATCGAGTTTGTGTTTTGTTGAACCGAATCTGGGTAAAGGGGAACCGATCCTATGAAGAGATGCAGTACATCACAAAGGGGAATCGATCCTTGTATGAGGTGCAGCAAGGTTTATAGCAGAAAGGGGAACCGATCCTATGAACATGTGCAACACGTTTTTAGGCAAAGGGGAACCGATCTTATGGACATGTGCAACACATATAAGTTAGATACCATATATATATGTGGGGAACCGATCCTAGTACCTAGCCAACCGAATTTGGAAAGCTAGTGTGACTATGGACATTACTCACATGGAGGTAGAACCGAAGCTTATTTTGGTAGAACCGTTAAACCCATGATTTGTGATTGAGTGTTTCTTAATCAATCACATAGTTCTTGAAAGTCAGATGAACCAATTATAAACTTGTTTGGAAGTGTGGCAAATCGGTTTCAAGGTTGTAAGTATGAAAGAGGACTTACAAAGTAAGGATCTCGACACACTTTGAACACAGGCAGTATTGTTTATCTTTTATTGTTCAAAGTTATTCCTTAATAGCTATAGGAAGAAAATCCCAGGATCGAAATTAAATAAGTTAAGAATCTTTTAATTAAGGTTGTTAATTTTATATATGGAAATAAGAATTAGTAATGTGCATTTACTAGTTAAAGATTTTCCAAGGAGATTTTCGGTCAATATTTTGGACAGAGCATTTACAGGAATTATGAAAACCGAATTTGGAATGTATGGAATATCTTTGAGAATATTTTCGGTTTTGGAAATTCCTTGGTGTCCAAACTTCCTTGTCTATAAATACTTGAAGTTTTTTAGCAAACTAATCCTTTGTGACAGCAAACTTCCTCGGTTGTGTTGTTACTGGTGTAGCCGCCTATTCGGAGAGGAGAGTAACCTAATTAGGCGAAATCTCTTACGGACGCTCAGTTTAAAGTCTTCTTTGGGATTGAGAAGCTCTACGAATAACGTTGGTGGGAAACTAGATAATTGCGGTTTATCTTGTGTTTTCGATTGATTTGATTGACTAACGGTGGTTGAACTTTGATTGCACCTAGTTTGTTTATGATTGAGAATCTTCTCTTATGATATAAGATTCACTCAAACTAGATCGAAGTTTCGACAGGGATCTTTAGATTGTTTTCAGTGCTAAAGACGATCTTGTGATAATCCATTGTTAACAGACTTTGTTCTATGCGTGATTGATCACAAGAGAGATTCAAGTTGTTGTGTGCAGGTGTTTATTGAAGATCTAAGAAGATTTGAAGACAAAGAAGAGATTGAAGATTTCTGACTTCGGTTTATAATCTTTGGTGTGCACAATACTTGTTTCGGTATAAGTGGATCCAACTATAATCGGTTTATCCTTGTGGTAGATTGGATTGATTAGTTGTGTAGATCGGTATCAATACAATTTTTTGTGATTAAAAGTATTGATTGCAAAACCTTAACGATTACCTTTGGTAATTGAACATAAGATATATCTAAGAACCTGAAGAAGGAGTTTATGTTAAGATAAACAGAAGAACCTTTGTCCGACACATATCACTTGGTTGAATAGAGTTGATACCAAACATATTTGTTGTTCCCTTACTGTTTGGAATACGGACAAAGGAATTGTTCCAAGTACGTGACTTATTTATAAGTTGGAGGCGGGGGAATACAGACGGAACTAGGTGAACTATAGGTTTAGTTGCTTGGTCTCAACTATACGAAGTTGGTGTAATTTTCTGTGGCGGCTTAATCCTAAGAGTATTCAATTCTGGACAAGGTCCCAGGGTTTTTCTGCATTTGCGGTTTCCTCGTTAACAGAATCTTGTTGTGTCATTTACTTTATATTTCCGCATTATAATTGTTTTATTATAACAAAGTAAATTACACATACTTTAATTCCTATTTACTTGATAAGCAATCCTATTGTGTTTGGTTAAGTCTGAACCTTTGTATCAAGTAAACATACTTCGTTGTTGTATTGTCTCGATCTCGTATCCATAGACGATCACACGAAGTGTGAACCGATTAGTTGTATTATCTCGACTCAGTCCATAGACAATCACTTTTGAAGAAAGGACTTATAGGTAGGAAAAGATTTAGCTTGAGGTATATTTGGGTACCCTCGCCTTTTCAATTGGTATCAGAGCAGGAAAACTCGAAAAGTTCTAACAATCTGTGTTTGGTGCGATCCAACATATAAGAATGAATCTAAGTGATTCAATTAACGTAATGGCAGGATTTGACTACTTTATAAGATCGTGGTGGAAAACACATATGAAGCATGTAATACTTTTATTCCTAAACCTGTTAGGAATTATGCTTATGTATGTCTTGAGTGACTTACATAATCCTTTGGCTATCATAGGATTGTATATCATTATTGTGAGTAACAATGATACAATGGCCTATGTGACATGTCATATCTTGAAAATACATAAGATTCTGCTCAAAAATTTTATGAACATCGGCTATTGTGTTCTGGAAAAATCAGGAATCTTAAATATATTTTGGACAGCCTACCAAAGTATACAAATGTACAATTTCAGATCAGTGACTGTCAATGTTCCTCTTTCTAGGATGCGGTTTTGGAAAATATGTGATCCTGTAAGGGATGAGTTTTTCGCTAATAATTCTATTAACAATGGTTTGCTTCATACACCCCATAACTGTTTTAATGAAGTAAGTGATATTTTGAAACGTCACTGGGTTTATGATTCTGATGGTATTTTTAACAAATATCATATCTTGTTCAAATCTATCTATGTATACTCGAGTAAATTCTTGAATAAAATTCAAGTGATATTGCCACTCTCTGGTAATAAAAGAGTAAACAAGCTTTAGGACAAAAACATGGAATCAATCCGAAACAAAGATCCATACCATGAAAAATCGGTTTTCTAAAAGAAGGACCTAGATACAAAATCAGAATTGTTTCCCCACAAGTCACGGTTTCCGATTTTGAGAGTATTTCCTAAAACTAGTTACTTTCGGTTTTTGATATCAAGTCTTCCTATAAAAGATAATATCTTGCTATGTGTTCATACATATTGGGGAAGATTGGTCAAAACTGTAACTAGGGTTTTTCATATTTTCGCAAGTATGAAAAAGAGGAAAACTATAGAAGAAATCTCTGGATTAGACAAGTATGTCTTGAATCCTTTTATTCCTCCCGGGGAAGTTGAGAAAATCAAGTATCCTCACTTGATCAAAGGGAAGCATGCCCTTACAAATTTTGTAGATAACACATGTTATGAAAGATATCAAGCCTTGAAGGATGTAAGCTTCACTGAAGAGAAGAGATTCAATCCAGATGTTTCTGAAACCAATTATGTGAAATTTGTTCAAGACCGAATTTGGGGAAATATGTTCGGATTTGAAAAATATTCACCTGACATAGTAAGAATTTTTATGGTAATATTCACAATATTAATCATGAAAAACTTACGTTTAGCACCATGGTTGGAAGTACTTTTCTTCATGTCAACAGAAAGATGATATCAGAAATCATCAACTACAATGAGAAGGGTCATATGATTATTGGTTTTGAAATTGAGCACGATAACATTTCGAAACTCATCACTGGTGAAACCGTTGAATGGAGAAAAGGAAAGATGCTGACCAAAGATGTACCCTTTTATCTTAGGGTTTTCGGTAAACTTGATGTAACAACCATGTTTGCTTGTACAAGAGATTCTTCTCTATGGAATAAAGAATTTGCTGAATTGGTTTATTACCTTCTTGAAGGAAAGAAACAGATTCATATTTGTGGTATTATTATCATCAAATGATTAAAATCATTGAATCTCTCAATGTCACAGGTTTCCATAGAAATCTTGGATATCCCTGTCTCATCACCAAGTTGTGTGGAAGTGAACAAGAAACAATTTTGGAGATGAGAAAAATACTAAAACTGTTTCTCAGGGAATCATCAATCGGATGAATGGAACTCAAAAAGGATCAAGTATCTTATACGATCAAACTTATAGTAATGGAGATCTCATGTTTCATATTTTACGTCTCGAGAGACAATTAGACTGTATTCAAAAACAGTTGGCATTTGTCTATATAAATGATCTGAAACCTTTGAAGGAATCCTAAAAATCAATAAAGAGTTCCTGAAAGGAGAACAAGAAGAAGACTCAGAGGAAGAATCTGATGAGAAAACAAATGAAGTCTGATTAGTCTTCAAGAAAAGAAAAATGGACAATAGTTTTTTTATTATTTCAATAATTGTGTTAAGTCTATTATGAATAAAACTATTATGAATAAAATTATTTGTTTTATAATTTTTCTTGTGATCTCTTTCATTTTTTTAATAATTAACAAAATGTCGTAATGCAAAGTTATTGGTTGGTAACCTAGCAACAAGTTGGGCTCCAACACCTCTTTGAATATCAACTCCTAATCTATGAAAATAAAAATTTCCAAAACCACTACTAGCGTCATTGCTAACTAAACAATTTTCAGACGCTTGAAAAAACACTAAGTATCTTCACCAAGTTCCCCTAAAGTAGTAAAAACTAGGACACCCAAACCATAGCCATGTGAAACACACTTGTCCAAATATTTAGTATGTTTACGTGAAACAACACTAGATATAGCCTTCCTGTTGTATTACTACAACAAATTAACAAACAGAAGGATAGAATTGGTGATAAACACCTCCTAAATCAATTGATTCAGGCCAAATATGTGCAAATATGTGCAGCCAACCATGGTTTGATTTCATAAACTGGATAAGATTTTCATTACACAGACACTTGAGTATATAAAGCTAGGTCTCTCTCTCTTAATATCTGACAGTCACTCTCAATCCACGTGGGCTAATCTAAACCAACCATTACCCCTAACTGAGTATTATTAAAGATAGACACTAATATTATATGGGCACTCCTAAACAACTACTAATAGCACACATCCTGGTAGCCCCTACATTCTATACTACGACATTCCACTCCCCTTGAAAACATCCTTGTCCTCAAGGATGAAGAATACAATAGGAAGGTTGTCTTGTAGCTGGGCAGGGGCAGGTTCAGTTGGGATTGCAGCAACACAGTATCCTTCGAACATAGTAAGAAATGTGGCCTGACACTAACTTCAAAAATAGCTCCTGAGAAAGGTTTGAGATGCCCTTCTTGTATGCAGTTCCCCAGGGTTAACAGATGCTTTATCATCATTACTACCGTCTGGATAGATGAGGAACAATAGGAAAACGACTCCAGCAATCATGGGCCTTGGTGTCGAACCACTGAACATTGCAATTTGGCTGTGACTATCCACGAATAACTCCTCGAGCTGGAAAGCCGGTTGCTCAGTGGGTGATGCAAGTATTATTACAAATATAGCAACTGATATCTAAAATTCTTCAGTAGACCCCAGATTAGTATGCTTGCACACTTTGTTGTGATGCACAATTACCCCTTTGACAACAAAGTTGGTTGCTTGTAAGTATCCGTTAGTTGCAACTTCTCCTTCTTTGCCATTATCTTCGAAGTCAAACTGATGATGCTCAAACACTGCAGTGTTAACTTGATTAGCCATTACCCCTTTATCAAACTCCAACTGGATATAATCCCTCACTGGTGGAAACTCCGGATACCTTAGTTGGTAGCAGTAGAAACACTCGTGTTCAGCATGACACAAAAAGAGATAAATAATCACAACATAGTTTGGATATACTCTGTGAACTATTGTGAGGATTTTGAGAGCTCTATAGATAACAGATGCACGGAATAAATAGTGCAGAAATAAACCCATGTTGAAGAACTTGAAACAACTCTTAAGGAACGATAAAAGCATCATAAGTTGGTAATGGAATCTAAATTTAAATCGTAAGTACGCTACCCTTACCAACTCGTGGAGAACCTTAATTGCCATTAGCAAGGACTGAATGCCAAGTATTTGTTCCATATTCGACCCATGATCCAGAATGGGATTTCCATCATCTTTATAGGAGATTCTGTCGTGTCATGAATCTTCCATGGTGAGTACACAAAAGCATTCACCTGGCTATAACCTAAAGGAAAATTCCAAACACCACAAGATGTATACATATAACTCCAACCTGAGTGCCAAACTATCATCAGAACTCTTTCCTGTAGCAGAAACTTCCAGAATTCACAAAATGTAAACAATTGTGGACGCTGAAAATGAATAATTCGCCAAAAATACCACTGAGTTGGAACAACTATAGAAACTGAGATATTAAGCACCAGAAGATATGTAAACTCCTTCAAGTTAATCAGCAACCCAACTTCATTATCCTTTCTAAAATTCATTATCATTTCCAAGTGTCCTGACTCATTACTGAGCCCTAATAATTGACGACGGCATGCTAGAATATATATGAAAGGGAAAGAAACAGTCTGAGGATGATATATAATTGCGTTAGTACCTGGTTGTCGAATAAGAGCTTGAATAGTGTTGTAGGACTCTTGTGAAGTACTATGTAAACCCAATTGAAGCTGCAAGAGAGTATGACCATTACCATAATTCCATCTCCACACTATACGCCCAACCAAGTCAGCAAACAGTTTCTGTGGCGGAAACTGACCAGTATTAACACACTTGGTTGTAAGCCCAAATTGAATGTTAACATATAGATCAAATGCCTTAGCAGCCTTGCAGAACACATGGCGATCAAGTCCAGTTGCAATAGCGAAGTGCCAACTTGTTAATCTCGTGAGAATGGCTTCAAGTTCATGATGGATCTTAGCCTTGCAGGACAAAGTGCTCTTATAAGTCCAGTTTTTGCCAATGCGCAAAACTGATAAACATACAACCGCATAAATACTTTTCTCACTCCAAAAAGCAGTTGAAAATATCTTGAATTTCCATTTCAAGTACTCTATCCACACCAATATATTTACAATATGAAGTACCATGAGCAAGATGAGTGCTCAACCTTCTTACATAATTGGCGATACCTGTAGAATCTTCCCCTACATGATATACTAAACCCCACTCATAACTGTAGCAGAGAAGGAAATATTTACCGGAACCAAATCTGTTTAAAACAATCATCTGGTTGCGAGAGTAAATAGGTGGTTTGAGGATTTTCAGCAGTTGGTAAACCTTGTGCAACTTCCAGTAAAAGAAGTCGTGGTTCAGCTTTATGTTCATTTACACCACCACTAGCTTGACTGCCTGCACATGTGGTACCATCCTTAAGAAATACCAAACTTTGGTTTCTTATGCGAGTCTCTGCAAGTTTCTGATAATAACAATTTGTATCCCAACACAGAAACGAAATACAACCCACAATAATCCAGTTGACATCTCTCGCACTCCAATAACTCCTAGAAAAAATCATGCATTCCCATCTCGAGAAGATAATCAGTATCCACAGTCGTTGAACATGAAGCACAATGAGCAGTATGATATTTTTAAACTCCTCCAAAGGTATTGGCAACACATCACTTTGTCTATCAATTATAACCACGAGTGATTCCAACAATACATGCCCGACAAGAACACTCACACAATAAGTAGTTGGAATAAAATAGTCTCCAGAAACACCAATAAAAAATGACAACCCTTGAATAAGTTGAACTTCTTTTCCGCGATCAAATACCTTTATAAGTGACTTACCACTGCTCCATGTAGAAGATACACTCTCAGGCATATGAACAAACAATTCTTGTGCATCCCCATGTGTAAATATCCATCTAAAAACAAGTGTAAAAATGATATTTCTAGCTGGCATTTTAACAAACAGTTGCCTCCCATCACAAACTTCAGCATCATTAACACATAAAAGATAAAATTAATTGCATAGATGAAAAATTTGACGTATACCCAAAGCTAGAAAGCAATCGAAGGGCCAATTTATCAGCACATTTACCACGATCAAATAACAAACGAGAATCATGAAGTTTGAAGTGAAAATAAGACATACCAAGGATTTTGATGTGAAGAAAGAACAATTCGCTCAAACATTCGACATTGCCTTGGTTTTCTGGAAAAAAATTTGACGCAATTTCCTTTGTTAAAATCATCTTCCTCGCCAATTTTCAAATCGTCTTCTTCAACAACCAAAAATGAAGGAATCAAATCGAGAGTTGCATCGACATCAGAATCAACTACTTCATCAATAGCAAGAGAGCTTGACTTGGTTACTCCTGATTTTGTAGAAATTTCTTGAGCACCAATAGTCGAAACAAATTCAGTGCAAACCCCTTGATTCACACTCGATCCCTGAGTTTCTCTTGAACTTTCCCGGTGATTTCCTACATCAGCTATGATTTGAATAAGCTCGAGAAATTGTTCACTCAACTGATTACGAAGATCCAACACAAGTGAATCCAACTTAGATGAGAAAGATGTTGAGAACGCAGCGATTTCTGATCTGAGTAGAGTGATTTCAGCTGTGGTTTGGGCAACACCCTCTTGAATGTTTTTGAGACTCATTGGAAAAAAAAAATTAAACGGCTCTGAGGCCAATTATTGTATTACTACAACAAATTAACAAACAGAATGATAGAATTGGTGATAAACACCTCCTAAATCAATTGATTCGGGACAAATCTGTGCAAATATGCGCAGCCAACCATGGTTTCATTTCATAAACTGGATAAGATTTTCATTACACGGACACTTGAGTATATAAAGCTAGGTCTCTCTCTCAATATCTGATGGTCACTCACAATCCACGTGGGCTAATCTAAACCAACCATTACCCCTAACTGAATATTATTAAAGACAGACACTAATATTATATGGGCACTCCTAAACAACTACTAATAGCACACATCCTGGTAGCCCCTACATTCTATACTACGACACTTTCCTGGGACAAAAGATATAACCCCTTCACCGGTAAAGGGTGATACTCTTGTGACCTCCATACAAACATCTTGTCCATTCTCCCAGTTGAGCACAAGAATATCAGCAGGCTTCAAACCTTTGTCTTTATCTGTCAGGAAACCAAGAGGAACCTCCTTGCGTGCAGGCACACTCGCCTTGTAACAAATGTCAGCAACAACATCACGAACAATATCATGTCGAAACTTAGGACCAATATCTTTTGCACAGTGAAGTGCGTGATCCCCAAAGATGTCCATGGATTTGTTGCAGCATGGGCATAATCCATTCTCAACAAACAGTGGGATACCCAGGCGATAGCAAAGCACGTCTATGAATTGTCTAGGACCAAGGCACTGATTAAGCCCACTAATGGGTACAACCAATAAATAATCATGTGCATGCTTGATACGATTGCACTGCCACAAAATAGAATCTCTTGCAGACATAGTAAACCGGTGGGGGATTTGCTTCTTAACTGCATCAAAGTAAGTAACTACCAGGGAGTGCATGGAAGGGGGGGCAGCAACATCGACACAGTCTGTGCTTGAATGCTTTATTATTGCTATAGATGTTTATGGGATGTTTGATCTTGGTTTTATTACCTTGATATTCGATCTCATAATGTTGTGAACCCTTATGGTTTGGGTGACTTTTTGATTTAGCAGGATTAAGTTCTAGCCTATGTTGGTAGGCTTTCTCAAAGGATCATGAGGGGTTCTGGTAGAAACAATATGTGGAAAAGTCACAATATGTTGAATCGGTTTTGTTTTAGCATAAAAACATATGTGTTTCGACGTTTTTTAACTTTTGCTTGCAATTGTTAAAACCGGTTTTCAACCTTTCTCTAGTAAAGGTTGAGGGTTGTTGTTATTCTTTTGTTTAGCATAAGGATGACAACATAAGGATATTTCGATATCAATTCTCCCTGGAAGAAGAAAGATGCAAACATATTAGAGAAGTGGATGCGAAATTTTAGGTAACAATGTTGTTAGTTAATTGTTTTCCTGTTTAAGAAAAGCCTGATTTTTATTTCATATATATTTTGCTTTTTCTTAACAAAATTTCGGCACAATTGATGTTTTATTCCATGATGTGCGTGTGAATGTGTGTGTGATTCAATTGGTTCCGGCTAAGAAAAACTATTTTTATCTTGCTTTATTGTATGGTATCAATGTTTAGGCTTACAAAATTTCGGTGCAATTCCGGTGTTTTAATGCTTATGTTGATTCAATTGCTTCCGGCTGAGGTGAATAATTTTGCAAGTTTATTTATTTGGTTTGTATGAATTATGTATGGCTTAACGAAAGAAAAGGTTTATGGGATGAGTTGTTTAGCCCAATTCGATTCCGGATAAGAGAAACTAAGTTTCTCTTAGTTAGACTTATCAAATTGGAGGTTTCGGTTATTCAAGTCTAATCGAATGCCTTAACAAGAAATGCTAGTTAACTAACCTAGTATTTGGCTTGTTTAAAATTTAAAGGTCTAAGTTATATGGATAATTAGAACCTGATGAGAAAAATAGAGTTATCATTATTTTGGTCTTATCGAATGAAGCGATTGTATTTGTACAATCGGTTTAGCAAAGGGACTAAGTTGCTTAGTTGGTTTCTGGTTTGCTAAACTAAATTGGGAAAATTGCTTCGACAATTGTTTCCTTAGTAACATATCAAAACAAATTACTTTATAGTTTCGGTTTTGATATTGGTTATCAAAAATGGTGTGTGGAACCCTCGTGCTTAACTCTATAGGTTTGCAGGTCTATTTTTGAGATTCGTAAGATTCTTTACGTGTTGTCCTTTATTTTTTCGTTTCTTTGTCATTTTGTGACAAAAAGGGGGAGAAATATATGGAGTAAACAAGTGATACTGGTATTGATTTTATATTGATTGGTATCACTAAGGAAAAGAACACTGGTGCTTAAACGTTATCTAACGAAAGAGTGAAAGCATAGACTAAGGGGGGTAGCATATCATATTGATTGGTATAACAAAGACGTGTGCATTGATGAAATCTACCTATCTCACCTTTAGGGTGAGTATTATATTTGTTATTATAATGTCAACAACGCCATTTAAGGATTGAATGAATGCAGGTTATTGTGTTGTTGAATTCGGGAATCAAGCGTATGTTTAATGAATTCTTGTAATTTGTTTATCCATATGATTGTAAGTGTTTTGTCACTAAAATTGACAAAGGGGGAGATTATTATAGCATAGCTCGGTTGAACCCACCAAGCGTTGGTTTTTCAAGTTTGGTTGTCATATTTTAGTGAATCAAAACTCATTTAAGAGTTGCTTGATTATGTACTAGAGTCAACTTCGTATAGGTTAGCTTGAAATTATTAGGATATGAGACATTAAAAGTATTGCGAAGCATGTTTGAACTCTAGATAGACATAGTATTAAGGAATACAATATGAAGTTTATTGCTTAACCATTAAACTTTGTAGATAAAATATCGACATAATCGTTTAAATGTTATTGTGATTATGTATGGGTATGAGGTGAGTATTTCATCCTAGGAAACAATGTTTTACATGTGTTTTAAGGAAGTAAGTTCATAAACTTGTTTATGAATCGAAAAGGAAATCGCTAGGAGTTATTGGGATTGTTATTCGTTGCAATATGTGTGATTTAGTATAACCGCTCACGACTTGTTTGTGTTCTTGGTAGAACTATTCACAAAGGCCTGACTTATGTATTGGTATGACTTTTATTAGTGAAACCGATCTTAAGTAATCACCTGAGATGGTATGATCGAGTTTGTGTTTTGTTGAACCGAATCTGGGTAAAGGGGAACCGATCTTATGAAGAGGTGCAGTACATCACAAAGGGGAATCGATCCTTGTATGAGGTGCAGCAAGGTTTATAGCAGAAAGGGGAACCGATCCTATGAACATGTGCAACACGTTTTTAGGCAAAGGGGAACCGATCCTATGGACATGTGCAACACATATAAGTTAGATACAATATATATGTGGGGAACCGATCCTAGTACCTAGTCAACCGAATTTTGGAAAGATAGTGTGACTATGCACAGTACTCACATGGAGGTAGAACCGAAACTTGTTTTGGTAGAACCGTTAAACCCATGATTTGTGTTTTTCTTAAACAATCGCATAGTACTTGAAAGTCAGATGAACCAATTCTAAACTTGTTTGGAAGTGTGGTAAATAGGTTTCAAGGGTGTAAGTATGAAAGAGGACTTACAAATTAAGGATGTCGACACACTTTGAACACAGGCAGTATTGTTTATCTTTTATTGTTCAAAGTTATTCCTTAATAGCTACAAGAAGAAAATCCCAGGATCGAAATTAAATAAGTTAAGAATCTTTTAATTAAGGTTGTTAATTTTATATATGGAAAATAAGAATTAGTAATGTGCATTTACTAGTTAAAGATTTTCCAAGGAGATTTTCGGTCAATATTTTGGACAAAGCATTTCCAGGAATTATGAAAACCGAATTTGGAATGTATGGAATATCTTTGAGAATATTTTCGATTTTGGAAATTCCTTGGTGTCTAAACTTCCTTATTTATAAATACTTGAAGTTTGCATTTCTAGCCAACTAATCCTTCGTGATAGCAAACTTCCTCGGTTGTGTTGTTACTGGTGTAGCCGCCTATTCGGAGAGGAGATTAACCTAATTAGGCGAAATCTCTTACGGCCGCTCAGTTTAAATTATTCTTTGGTATTGAGAAGATCTACGAGAACCGTTGGTGGGAAACTAGATAATTGTGGTTTATCTTGTGTTTTCGATTGATTTGATTGACAAACGGTGGTTGAACTTTGATTGCACCTAGTTTGTTTATGCTTGAGAATCTTCTCTTCTGATATAAGATTCACTCAAACTAGATCGAAGTTTCGACAGGGATCTTTAGACTGTTGTTAGTGCTAAAGACGATCTTATGATAATCCATTGTTAACAGACTCCGTTCTGTGCATGATTGATCACAAGAGATTCAAGTTGTTGTGTGCAGGCGTTTATTGAAGATCTAAGAAGATTTGAAGAAAAAGAAGAGATTGGAGATTTCTGACTTGGGTTTATAATCTTTGGTGCACAATACTTGTTTCGTATAAGAGGATCCAACTATAATCGGTTTATCCTTGTGGTAGATTGGATTGATTAGTTGTGTAGATCGGCATCAACACAATTCTTTTTGATTAAAAGTATTGATTGCAAAATCTTAACGATTACCTTTGGTAATTGAACATAAGAAGAACCCGACGAAGCAGTTTATGTTAAGATAAACACAAGAGCCTTTGTCCGACTCATATCACTTGGTTGAATAGAGTTGATACCAAACATATTTGTTGTTCCTTTATTGTTTGTAATACGAACAAAGGAATTGTTCCAAGTACGTTATTTATTTATAAGTTGGAGGCATGGGAATACAGAAAAGACTAGGTGAACTATAGGTTTAGTTGCTTGGTCTCAACTATACGAAGTTGGTGTAATTTTGTGTAGCGGCTTAATCCCGAGAGTATTCAATTCTGGACAAGGTCCCGGGGTTTTTCTGCATTTGCGGTTTCCTCGTTAACAAAATCTTGATGTGTCATTTACTTTATATTTCCGCATTATAATTGTTTTATTATAATTAAAGTAAATTACACAAACGTTAATTCTTATTTACTTGATAAGCAATCCTATTGTGTTTGGTTGAGTCCGAACCTTTGTATCAAGTAAACATACTTCGTTGTTGTATTGTCTCGATCTCGTATCCATAGACGATCACACGAAGTGTGAACCGATTAGTTGTATTGTCTTGACTCAGTCCATAGACAATCACTTTCGAAGAAAGGACTTATAGGTAGGAAAAGTTTTAGCTTGAGGTTTATTTGGGTACCCTCTCCTTTTCAAGAAGACTCAATTAGAGAAAAACATTTAATCAAGGCTCATTCATCAGAAATAAACAACTTTCATGTTGAAAAAGAGAAACTTGTTGCATCTCTGCAACTTTCCCAAGAATAGTGTAACTTCCTGAAAAAGGAAAACTTTGTTTTGATGATTAACCCATCCTCTACATCGTATCCTGATTCTCACAAGGTTTTTCCCAGTGCAAAGAAAAATTCGTACATGGAAGTACCTACTGAGAGTCACTTGCAAAATTTGCACGTGAAGGATGAAGGTTTCGGTCAAGGGAATCATGTCTCTAAACCACGATGTTGTTCCTTCTGTGGGAAAAGGAATCATTATGCTCTTCATTGTTTTATCAGAAGGAAACAGATCTCTAATCTTCATAATTTGCTTCTTTCTACTGTCAATGGAGTAAATCGTCTAACGACATCTACAGTGAGTTCCCTACCTACAGAAAACCAGAAATCTTATAAAAATGATCTCTTGTCTAGAAATCATCACAGGTTACATGTTCCTCATTATGGTGTAAATCCATCTGCCACCAATGATCACTTACCCTATGTTTATGAAAACAAGTCTGGTAAGTCTAGATCAAGAAAATGGAAATCCTCCAAATTTCATATTCTGGAACCGATTTCTAGAGGTCCTAGACTGTGTCCTCAGAAAAATCCTTCAGATGGACTTTTGAAAAGCTTTATGACAAATTCCTTGGAATACGTTATAATCGATAGAAAGAAGGAAATATACAAGTAAAACAATCAAATAACTCGTACAAACCTTCTCCCATGTTTAGTGGTGAGATTACTCCTCACTTCGTTACCTAACTTTAGGTAATCCCATCCTTGAATCTATCTTGAGAGATACAAGGATGATGACTATGGGAGTCTCAAGATTTGTTGTATATCTGCTGTAAGTTGGTTTCAATCAATCTGAGTCATGCTAGCCCACTTCATGATTCATGCTCTAATATTTAAAGAATTATTAAGCAATATTGGAAAATGTTTTTTCCTTCTTAATAGATTTTGCTAAAATCCATCCCTCTCTTGTGAACGGTCCGTGAACGTCCGTGAACGTCCGTGTCCTACTCCTAAGAATTCTTAGGGTTTTCTTTCTGAGAAGTGTCTTCTCTTGATACATATATACCTTATACTGTATTAATCCATCCCTATCAAAATAGTCATGGAGAACCTTGCAAAGTCTCAAGAGATTGTGCAACTTGATATGGAGGAAGACACTCAAGGACGTGATTCGATTCAAGAGCTGGTACTAAAGAAGATGCTTGAAAGGAAGGACCACAACTCCCGGATTGATGATTCCTTTAAGGATTTAAATAGTTTTCAAAACTATTCAAAGGTCGAGTTTGCAAATTTCTAACTGAAAATAAACTAACTTTTAGATGGTCAGGCCAAAATCCTTACAAATCAAAATATTCTGATACGGAACCAGAAGAAACTTATCATGGATTATGTCTGTTAGAGCATAGCTCGGTTGAACCCACCAAGCGTTGGTATGTCAAGTTTGGTTGTCATATTTTAGTGAATCAAAACTCATTTTAAGAGTCGCTTGATTATGTACTAGAGTCAACTTCGTATAGGTTAGCTTGAAATTATTAGGATATGAGACACTACAAGTATTGCGAAGACTTGAAAAAGTGAAGAAGTAAGTCCACTTGAGGTTAGTGATATTTGACTTGAACTGTTTCATTCCCTAACGTATCTTTCAAGTCGTGCATATTGAAAACGAAAATGCGAAGCATGAACACTCTAGATAGACATAGTATTAAGGAATACAATATGAAGTTTATTGCTTAACCATTAAACTTTGTAGATTAGACATCGACATAATCGTTTAAATGCTATTGTGATTATGTATGAGTATGAGGTGAGGAATTCATCCTAGAAACAATGTTTTACATGTGTTTTAAGGAATGTAGATGGGGAAAAATGATTTGCTGGTTTTTAAGGGATTGAGGAGACGACCATACGGAGGAGACTCCTCGAACCGAGAGAAATGTTAAACCTCACACAGATGCACCGCTGCAAAGGGGGTGCTTTAGATTCGAGAGATCAATCTGTGGTACTCCGGCCTGAATCAAGACAATGACCGTTCCAGAGTAAATTCGGTCACAAGAGAGGATGGGTTGATCTGTAGGAGGGAAGCTGAGAAATATGTGGAATCAATGGTAATCAAAGATTGTGGGTGTGTGAATTCCGAATACGATAAGCTCTGAGTGATTGAAATTGCTCAATTGAGAGTAGTTGCTCAATTGATGAGTTGATGATCTCGTGTTGTCGATAAGACGTGAGATTGATGATACTGATGATGTCGATGATTCAATCATGATTCAGAGACTTATTTATATTGTTGTAATTGTAGACACCATGATTCCATGAAGTGTGACAGTTGATGGAATCAAGGAGTGGGGAAGTGGAGATCGTGTTTGAAACCAGTTGCTCAACGTGTGGAGACTTGGTCGATCTTCCACCCACTACCTCGTGTATCTCTTCAACTGATTGCACGACTTGCTCACATTCCATTATGTGTTTGAACATACGTGCCGTAGACCGCCAGACCAAAACCCTAAGTGATATCCCCTCAAGTGACACTATTGACGTCTCGTGGTTTGTTAGTCAATTCATGACTTCGTGGTTTGATGTTACGATGAGTCCATGTAGTCGTTGAATTGAACATGATGTTCTGAAACTCATGAATTGAACATGTCATGAGACAGAGATATAGTTCTTACGATGGAGTGAGCAAGTATTGCTCATTCGACGGATCGTTGAATATTGATTGTTGAACCAATATTGAGAGAATATTCCTCATCTGAGCAAGTGTTGCTCATGTGATGAATTGTTGATATTTGATCGTCTGAACATGTATTGCTCATCTGATGGATTATTGGCAGCGTACCAAAAATATTAATTAGTCGTTAAACCAATCATAATTAATAAAATTAATGACCATGAGGTCGTCGTAAAATTATTAAGGTTAGAATCTGGAATGATGATCCTTGGATTAAGAAACCCTAATTTGATCAATTGATGATCAATTCATGGTTCGTCAGAATTTCAACCATGGGACGAAGGAGGGAGCGACTACATGGGACCGTGGATCAACCATGTAGTGTCCATATGCTCACGTGATCAAATACGAAGAATTCCTGAAGATTTGACGATTTTTTGGTGGAAGAATGATTAAATGCTGGCTTAATCATTTATTCAAAAATGCTCGTCTGAGCCTTAGGTGAGAAAACCTAATTAATTATGACGAGGAGAGGCACCGACCATGGAGTCATGAAACCGTCCCTGGGTTGTCCCGTGACCGCCTGACGATCACTTCATGAAAATCCAAAGTGTTTGGGAGAGTTTTGGACCTAATACGAGCAATTGTGCAAATTAGGTCAAAACTATGGAAAATTGATGGACCGGCTTCCATGAGCCAAAGAGCCAATTTGGTCGGTCAAGATAGCGTGCTCCGTCTCCAAAGGCATCCGCGTCTCAGTCCTGAGAATTTTGATATTTTCTGACGTGCGATTGAGCATCCATTCGAGAAAATAGCCAAAATTAGGGTTTCGACGAAACTGAGGAAAAAACACCATGAGATGATGAAAAATAATTATAAAATAAGGAATGAAGAGGCGTGGGACCGCTGTGGTCAAGGCATGGAGGCCGGTCAGGACCACGGTCCAGGGCCTTTTCCTAATTTTATAATATTTTGATGATTGATGAAAAATTCATGAATTTTGAGAAAGTTGATGAATTTAGGGAGTTTCCATGAATTGGAAGGAGTTTTCATGAGTTCAAGGGAAGAAAAAAAAAAAAAAAAACAAGGGCGTGGGGACCGTGGAGGCTGGGGGCCGGCTAGGGCCGGTCCCACGAGTTTTCCCTATTTTTTAATTTTTAAGTATTTTTGATGATTGAGGGAATTTTCCTAATTTGAGAGAAATACCATGAAATCAAGGAATTGATGAATTCAAGGAAAACAATAATAATAAAATAATAAAATAAAGGGGCATGTGGGACCGGCTAGGGCATGGCCGGCCGGCCAAGGCTCGGTCCCACAAGTTTTCATAATTTATTTTATTTTATTATTATTTGATGATTTGTGCATAAATACCATGAAATCAAGGATTTTTTTCATGAAATTAGAGAAATAATAATAATAATAATAATAATAAAATAAGGAACCGTGGGGTGTGGGGCCGGTAGGCCAATGATCATGCCCCACACTCCTTTCCTTAATTTTATATTATTTTTTATGGATATATGGAAGTACCATGAAACCGAGGAGTTTCCTCGAGACGAAGGAGATTTGATAAAATGAGAGAATTTTCATCAAATCATGAAAAATAATAAAAATGCATTAAAAATATAAAACTGGCATGGGATTGGCCACGACACGGTCAGTTGGTCGTGTGTCCGTGCTCCCAGCACCCTGGTCAATATTTTTAATTATTTATTATTTTCTTCTCTATTTTGCATAGGTTCATCGTTTCATTGTATTTTTGAAATACTCGTTCGTGCGGTGACTGTTAGTGTATCGTCGTTGAATACACCTTCACAATTTGAATCGGGGCTTACTTAGAGGTAGCTCAAATGCCCGGTTGTTGATTATTTATTACTAATTGTGGAATTCAGTGGAGAATAATTCACAAAACTGAATGATAAGATGTTTATTATTAATTCATAGGATCAGCTGAGGATTCGACTACGAATTCATAATAAAGTGAGCATTACCATTCCATGGGATCGTAGATTCGACCATAGAATCGGAGTAATTAAGATTTATCTATTACCATTTATGAGACCAGTTGTGGATTCGATCATGAAATCGGAGTAATGAGATAATATAGTTATTGCTATTCTATGAGATCAAGTCGTGGATTCGATCATAGAATCAGAACAATTGTTATTGCCATTCCATGGGACCAGTCGTGGATTCGACCATGGAATAGGAGCAATTGTAATTAGGAATAATTAACTTTGTGGCTCTATACTAGCAGAGCAAGCTGTCTAGGAGCATTAATTATCCCGATATGAGCTTGTCGGTAAGTCATATCCTTTATATAGTCAGGGTAAACTTGTTGTTTGTTCCTGAAGACGTTATCGCTCTATACTAGCAGAGCAAGCTGTCTAGGAGCCGTCCATCTCGTGATGCTATATAGAAATAATCACTGAAAGTATTCAGTATTCATGAGATATGCCGTTGTCCAGTCGTGAGACTACATATCTACATGTACTCTGAGAAAAGTACTCTCCGTTGAGAATTCGATGAGAGACCGTGTCTCGATACTCACGTCTGATTGCTGAATCAGAGCTTCGTATAATTATGAGTTTACGAATTTAGCCTTTGTCGAAAATCCACCATCTACATTAAGTCCCCTGCTTACTGAGGAAAGTTGTGTTCCTCAGTCAGCATTAAATGGTGATTTTCCGGCCATAATAATACCAGTAATTGAACTTAGTCGTAAGTTGTGACATTACCGGATTTAGAGAGCATGAGCAAACCACGACTTGATGAAGGCTTCAATGTCATGATTGGAGCGTCGTTTGATGAGCATAAATTGGTGTTGAACCGCTGGTTTGGACGACGAGTCCGTGGTCGGTTAGGATTCGCGGTCGGGCCCAATAAGGAAATCCTTAGAAAATTAGGTTTTGGAAATAAAATTGATATAAAAGGGATTAATCCTTTTTTTTATTTCACGCCCAGCTCCATCACGCCTTCATCTTCATCACGTCGAGCATCAGGATTTTTCCGGAGCTCGATCGCGCCGCCGTCGCCGCCACCGTCGGCCAGTTTCCGGCCGGCGCGACCAGGTGAGCGTTTTTTTTTTTGTTGTGTTTACATGAATTTCATGAAGTGATCATGTTGAGATCATATACATGTGTATAATTGGTGTGAGTTTTATGAAAAAACCCTCGTTTTTGAAAACGTATGTTCGTTCGATCGTTAGTTTTGAAAACTAACTATAATCCCTGATTTAGGAGAGTTTTTTTTTATATATGAACCTAGGTCAGTGATAAAACTTAGTTATGAGCTTTCATGTGTACCAAGGTTTTATCATAAAAGAAGTGAATTTTCATGAAATCGGAATAATCCTTCGTTTTAAAGACAAATAACGATGACACGAAGGAAAATATGTATGATGAACTTGTGTCCAGTGATAAAATTTTGCTTATGATTTCATGTAAATACAAAACTTTATCATATGTATGAGATGTGAGCTTTCACAATATTTTTGAAATAAACCTTCGTTTTAAAGACAAATAACGACGATACGAAGGAAAAAATTTTTTTTTTATATATATATGCAGCCGTGACATATATTGTGAAAATATGATGGTATATTTTATTTGCATGAATTTGTTTCATTAGATAAAATCTTGAGAATTTATGTAAGCAATGTTGCATTAATTGTTGTTTTTTCGAAAAATCAGAAACGTGGGTTTTGAGGAACCTTCGAAGATAGACAATATATTTATGATGAAATATTTTATTGTTATGAACTTCATAGGTCAGTTGTGTGAATGTTCACATTATGAAAATTGTGTCGTGATTTTATGAAAAATCAGTTTCGAAATTAATAAAGTTTCGTTCGTTTTTGCAGTTTTCGAAGAGACGAACGATTTTGAGGTGTTAACTCTACCGTTACTATCACTATTGTTAGTGGAAGTACAAAAGGTAAGAGTTAAGAGTTACCATTTTTCCGTATTTCCTTGATTCGTGTCTGGACAGCATACTGAAGTAGAATGTAATGTGGACTTTGCAGTTGTTTTAGCAAAATGACCAATTCCCAGCCCGATACTTCAAGGGACGAATCGCATTCTGATGATGACATCTCCAGGGATGATGCACGCACGACGAGACCTCCATTGGTGAAGAAGAGGAGGATGCCACTGGCGTGAAGAACATTCCGAATATAGACGACGCATTCTTTGAGGAGGATCCAAAAGGAGCTGAAGCATATCTCAAGTCCCCAGTATATCGTCTTCTGATCAACCCTAGGACTGTGACTCAGAAGAAATTGGTGACCCCGAAGATGGTAATACGGCTTTGTCTCGAACGAGGGCTTTTCCTTGCATCGACCATAGAGTTTAAGCTTTCTCGACGCCCTTTGGAAAAAATTCTGGATGGGCAGGCATATGTTGGGTTTCCCTCATGTCAGGGCTATGCTCAACCAGGCGCAAGTGACGAGAGCTATTCAAGCTTCTGGAGACTTGTCTATTAATCATGATGTGAAAAGTATCGTGGCTTTGCTGGCCGTTGGTGTGTTCCCACTCATACCTTCATATGTAGATGGGGAGAATTTACTGTTACCTTAGAAGATGTGGCTGCTTTGATGCATCTCCCGATTACAGGTAATTTCTCTGGAGGTCTTTCGGATGAGGAAAAAGTGGTTTTTGACACTCTGACAGCTGCGATGGAAGAAGTGAACAAGGCGTCTGGTAGTAAAGGTTGTTATGCCCATTGGTTGACACGTTGGTGGCCAAGAGATGAAGTTTCTGATAGTCCCATCACCGGTATGTTACCTATTGCCGCTTTCTTATGCTTATGGTTATCCAGAGACATATTCGAAGACAGTGGACATTTGTTGAAGCCTTTCGTAATCCCTTTTGCTATTAAGATGGCTCAAGGTGAGCAACTCCCAATAGGTAGCTTATTCCTGGGTTCCTTGTATTCTAACTTAGACTCCTTGGTGTTAGATTCCAGCGTGTCGAATGGCTTCATGAAGATTGAGTGTTATGTTAACACGATGTTTCTTCAAGCTTTGATGTGGGAACTTCAAGAATTATGCGCCTATCCCACGTAATATCCTGCAAGGACCAAATACTGATGCCCGTCACATCTTCGCCGAGAAAGATAATGCCCGAATCATGCGTTGGTCTACAAAGCAGCCTCGGTCTAAAGCACGCCTCATTGATGTGTTGGATGAAGAATCGGAGTTCGACTTTCGTCCGTGGGTGTCGGTTCCTGATTATGTTTCTCAACCAACGACTTTCAATACTGGAGAGAGCACGACTCTGAAATCTGGTGCTAACCCGAATGATGGTGAGAGATCCTTCATGTTGAGCTGTACTCCTGGTCACTTGTTATCCGTTATGCATGGAGAGTGGGCCGTAGAAGAATACAACATTGATAGGGCGGCTCGACAAATGGGTATGGATCAATGTGTTCCAACTACCCGGAGAAGGAAACCATCAGTTGATCAGCTTGCGTCTCGTTTAGATCACACTCACGTGGAAGGGAGTAGTTACTGGTTTCCTGGTTCTGATAGATTTGCATATGTAACCCCAGGTTATATAGAATTCTGGCATCAACAATTTGAGAGGTTGCATGAATTCGTGACAGTTAGTCAGCCTCCAGTGAAGATTCCTCCGTCTGCTGAGATGATCTCTGGTCGACCAAGACTGAAGTACCTTTCTGGTGATAAACGAAAATTATCTCCAGGATGTTCTCAAGTAAGATTCTCCACATGTCTTTTATGAAACCATGGTAACTGTATTCTGATCATGTTATTGAATTCTTTACAGGACGGTCGTAGCGTAAGACCTCGAATCCATGCAGATTTTTCAGATATTGGAGAAGTTGTTCACGGCGGAGAAGGAAGGAACAAAAGTTATAAGTGTTACCTAATACCGTGAAGTCCCCAGTTCGTTCTTTGGTGAGTTCCCAATATTTCTCACCGTGACTTTCATTGCTATTAACATTAGAATCATGAAGCCAATGTTGTTAATTTTGTTGCAGAATTTTACTCCATCAAGTCTTGAAGGTCTTCAATTTTCTGCTACTGAACAAGCAATCGCTGATTTGAGTGACGAAGAAACTGTAAGTATTTCTTCACATGTTCAAATGTGGTGCTTCATAGATGAAAATATTGATTGTAAAGGACGTGTACAGGAGGATGTCGTCATGGAGATGGAGAATTCTGGAACTCAATCATCCTCTGGGAATGGGAATGGAGGTAATTCCCAAGATTCGGAGCCGGATGGAAGTGATGTTCCTCTTGTCGTTGATGTGGACAATTCCAACCCCTTGGACACTTTGGAGACTCCTCAAGTAAGTATATATCCTGTATATTCTTCATAGAAGTATAAAAGTGCTGACTTGTGAATGAATGAATGAATGAACCCATGTGAATATATGAAAACTTAGTCGAATTTCGTCGTCAGAAAATTCAGAACCCAGCTTTTTAGTAAAACGCTGTAGAATCTTCGTCCGGAGTCGGATTTTGATGATCTGCATGTGCAAATTCAAGCCCGGAAAATTTCCAAGCTTTAAGAATTTTTAAGTTTTGAGCACGTTCAGAGCCTGAAAAAGGCGAAATAGTAAACTTCCAGGAGACTTCCAGAACTTTTTCAGATTGCGCATCACTTGATATTTTGGCCACATCTACTCGCTCGTTCATCGGATTGTCATGAAATTTTGATGTCATAGAGGACATCCATACGAAGAGAATGGAATATGACCCATCCTCAGATTCCTTGTAGATTGCTCCCAGTTCGTCTCTTAGTACAGGGCAGAGTTCAGTTTCTTCAGACGGACTCATCGTAAAATGTGTTTTCATGACTTTCATGTTATTTGCTCGTGCCTTGAATGTAGTATGATGAACTTTGATGATATTGCCTTGCGGTATACTGTGTTTCATAATCTCTTTGGCTTCGTGACTCTAACCTCATGTAATCTTCGTATTAGGTGCTAAATACCGAAGTTGAGGATACTGGAGCCAATGATGATAACTCTAACCCTTCCGAAGTTATTGATGAAGAGAGCCATCCCTGCACTTCGAGGCCATGAGAAGGTCGTGCTGATGTTATGGAAAACCAGATGGTTGTTGCCTCAGTGATAGAAGAAACCGAGATAGCAGCGGAGAATACCGAAGGAACTGTTGCTTTGGTCGTGGAAGCCGCTCCAGTGACTGAGAACCGTATAATAGTGTATGAATATCCAACTGCAGGGGTTGCTTTCGATCCTCCCTTTAACACTTCACTCCCGTATCATGAACTGGTCGGTGGATTCAGCGTTCCCATTGGATATGCACGCTTGTACGAGACGATATGGAAGAAGTTTGGCCACATGATCGTTGACAGGAACCCTGGGCGTGCTTATGCTTTAACCATGCAAGTAGGCGTTATCTTGCGTGTCGTGAGTGATATGCATACGAGACCCAGGAATACCGTGACTCCAGATATACTCTTTGATTGGGAGTTTAACTTGGAGAATTCAGAAAGACTTGGCCTCAACGTGAAATGGCTTCGTAAGCAAATAAACGTTATCAAGGATTCATGTGAGAAGAACATACCCTTTCCCAATGATGCTGTGAAGGAGAAGGAGGACAAGATTGCCAAGCTGACCGAGGAGTTGAACAAGGAGAGGGCGGCTTTGCAAATCTTGAAGGATGCTGATGAGCGAAAGCCTTTTCTTGCTGATCTCTTGAACTTCTGAACTTCTGAGAGATGTGAGGTTTATACTTGGGTTTTGATATTTAGATGGTTTTGGATTGACTGATGGTTAAGGATTTTCTTGTAGATTTGATAGAGATTTTCTTTTACGAAATATGAACTGAATTTTGATAAATTGCTGAATTCAAATACTGATTGCAAGTATTGCAAATGTTTTGGAGGAATTGAAATACAAATGAAAGAAAATCCTAAATGTTAAATCCAACGCCATGAATGCTTCGAACGCCCAATACCTTAAATGTCCAATAATTTCAGATAAACGCCTTGAGCCAATTTTCGTGAATTACTGGTAGGGTTCTGCCATCTGTGTTGATCAATTTGTAGTATCCTCCGGCCACGGACTTAGCGACCATGAATGGTCCTTCCCAATTGGAGTTCCTTGTAGAATGAAGACCGCGCTGAACTGCTTTGAGAACCAGGTCCCCTTCATGAAACTTGTTAGGCTTGGTCGATCGTGCCTTGAATATCTTCCGCTGATTCGGAATTCCCTGTTTGGAATTCCACGATTGTGGCACATATGGACACTCGCGCGGAAGAGAGTATCCAGCATAGTGTTGATCATGCTTAGCCAAGTCTTCAGCAATAAACCTCTCGATGGAGTGACCGATTTGAAGAAGTTTGAACCCAACCATTGAGTGTAATATTGCTGAGGTGAAGTTACCCACTCGTAGCTTTTGATGACTGCTAAATTGTTCATGGGGAGAAGTCCCTGGACCATAGTAGCGTATTTGAACATTGGTAATATTGGAGCATGAGGAGGAATAAGACTTGCCTGAGCTCGAAACCTTCTGACAAAGGTGTGCGGATTTCTCCAAGTTCCTGCGTAAGTCCCATCAGAGTTTTTACTTCTTCCAGATGCTCAAACGGTGGTGCGTCCTCTGCTTCGTCTTCCGACTCGGAATCCTTGTCGATGACAGGATGTGTTGAAGGCATCGTTATCCTTCCGCATGAATCCAAGTTCTTCCAAGGACCATGTCGTATCCAGGGTCTTCCCGGATTATGAAAAACTTGGCCTCAGTGCAGATCAATCTTTCCGTAACTTTGAGAGTGATGAAGCCGTATGCGTCTCTGGAGATTCCTTCGTGGTCCCTAATTGCTATGGGAGCGTGGGTGGCTTCCTGTCGAGTAATACCAGCTCTGAGAGTTTTCAAAGGGATGATGTTGACAGCGGTACCAACATCGACGAACGCCCTTTTGAACTCATTTCCTTTAATGTGCACTGTGGTGAGCAGTCCCCAGTCATACATTTCTTGTCGGTGGCTGAAGGTTCTGGTGGTTTCTCTTGGATCAGCAGACGTTTTCCGGACACGATGTGGTTCAGTGCAGCAAACATGTCTTTCCTTTGAGCTTTCGAAAGATACAACAACTCGCAGACATGTTCGATCAGAGATTGGACCGCTTCCTTGACAGGAGGTTCAGAGATGGTAAAAGTTCTGACTGGGAGGGGTTTTTTGCACTCCCTCAGTCCCCAGGTTGAGCTCTCCTGATTCGACCTTTTCTTTGAATATGCGCTTCAAAATTTTGCAATCACTTGTGGGATGGCTGACGTATCTATGGAAGCGGCAATACCGAGGATTTTCCATGGCCTCTTCAGTTGGTTCCTTCTTGACATAAGGCAATTTGATTGCACCATCTTGAATCCAGGCATCGAGTAGTTCATTAACTTCTTCCATTGAACAGGGAAAATCAGGTGCTTCTGGATCTTCCGTATGCTGAGGAGGGATTTTCGAATTCTCCTTCTTGTGTGCCTTTGAAGGGGTGGAGGAAGTCTGCTTGTGCTGTGGTTCTGCTTTTCGCTTACTCCCTTCTGCGACAGCATTTGTTGAAGGTTGCAGGTTGTACTGCTTGTTGATCAAACGCCTGCTTCCTCGAGTGTCTTTTGAATCCTCAGTCTTTGTAGACTTTGCTCTTTCCAAAAGAGCGGGTGCAGTGGTTGCCGACCTCTTCGCAGCTTCGTGAAGCTCTGAGAAAGTCTGGAATCGAAGGTTTTCCAGCAAGGCCCTGTAGACCGGGAGCATGCCATTGATGCACAAGTCCACCAGTTGTTGCTCTCGTGACGTTTGGGTCATGACAATCCAGGGCTTGGACTCTGAACCTTTTCACATAATCATTGGGATTTTCACTGACCCTCTGAAACATCTTCCAAGGTCGGAGAGGGTGACTTGTTCTGACACGAAGAAGTATTTCCTGTAGAATGCGTTAACCATTTCTCCCCAATTGTTGATAGTCCCTGGTGCGATGTTGTTATACCAGGTGTATGCTCTGCCTTTCAGAGATTTTGAGAATTCCTTGAGACGAACGACATGATTATGTTCATGTTCTCCCAGGGCTTCGAGAAAACGAGAGACATGTTCCCGAGCATTGCCAGTTCCATCATATAAGGTGAAGGTTGGAGAAACGTAACCTTTGGGGAGTGGAATCCTCTGCGTAGCGGCAGGATAAGGAGGTTGATGACGATGGTCATGCGATGTTTTGTCTTTTCCACGGTTCTCCAAAGGTGCTCCAGATCCTCGCGAGTGATGAAATTCGATGATCCCTTCGCTGATGAGTTGTCTGCAGCAGTTTTGTGGACTTCGTCGTCTTCTACTGTATGGATTGGAATTACTTCAGGATCGTCGTCTGAGGATTTCTCCTTCTCCTTTCCCTTCTCTTGAGTCTTCTCTGACATCTTGTCAGTAAGAGTTTTGAGATAATTACACAGCTCCTTCTGTGTAGCAGCCATGTCAGTCTGATTCTTTGCAAGAGTCTCCTGCGCTTTGATAAGATCAGCAATGGTAGGTGGTGGATCTCCTCTGACTTCTTCAGGGTGTCGTCCGGACAGTGGATGACCTTCGGCGTGAGGAGGAGTAGTCACCACCATCAGTGTTGGAGGTCGGAATTGTCTCCGGGATATTCTGATTGTTGTTGTTGCTAGTGCTAGCACGGTTTGTGTTAGGATTCGTAACTGAACCTGACCTGAGATCAACCATCTTGTGAAATTGTGAGATTGCAACCGAGAGAATGATCTCCCACTGTGGTCGCCAATCTGTAGATGGGGAAAAACGATTTGCTGGTTTTTAAGGAATTGAGGAGACGACCGTACGGAGGAGACTCCTCGAACCGAGCGAAATGTTAAACCTCACACAGATGCACCGCTGCAAAGGGGGTGCTTTAGATTCGAGAGATCAATCTGTAGTACTCCGGCCTAAATCAAGACAATGACCGTTCCAGAGTAAATTCGGTCACAAGAGAGGATGGGTTGATCTGTAGGAGGGAAGCTGAGAAATGTGTGGAATCAATGGTAATCAAAGATTGTGGGTGTGTGAATTCTGAATACGATAAGCTCTGAGATTGAAATTGCTCAATTGAGAGTAGTTGCTCAATTGATGAGTTGATGATCTCGTGTTGTCGATGACGTGAGATTGATGATACTGATGATGCGATGATTCAATCATGATTCAAAGACTTATTTATATTGCTGGAATTGTAGACACCATGATTTCATGAAGTGTGACAGTTGATGGAATCAAGGAGTGGGGAAGTGGAGATCGTGTTTGAAACCAGTTGCTCAACGTGTGGAGACTTGGTCGATCTTCCACCCACTACCTCGTGAATTCCTTCAACTGATTGCACGAATTGCTCACATTCCATTATGTGTTTGAACACACGTGCCGTAGACCGCCAGACCAAAACCCTAAGTGATATCCCCCCCAGTGACACTATTGACGTCTCGTGGTTTGTTAGTCAATTGATGAATTCGTGGTTTGATGGGACGATGAGTCCATGTAGTCGTTGAATTGAACATGATGTTCTGGAACTCATGAATTGAACATGTCATGAGACAGAGGTATAGTTCTTACGATGGAGTGAGCAAGTATTGCTCATTCGACGGATCGTTGAATATTGATTGTTGAACCAATATTGAGAGAATATTCCTCATCCGAGCAAGTGTTGCTCTGATGAGTGCTAAAAAGTGCATATTTCTATATATTTTTGTTGGCATTTAACTCATCTTTTGTGCATTAATTCTACATTTTATCCCATATTCTGTATTTTCATTGTTTTCAAGAATAAATATTTTTCTTAATTAATTTTGCATTTTTAGGTAATAAATAAAGTCTGGATAACTTGCGGAGCGGAAAAGAGTTGAAGAGTAGTGAAAATCCGGAAGAAATTACGCAAGGAAGCCGCAAAGAATGGTGCGCATAAGCCCAAAAGACTAGAAATGGGCTCAAGAAGGAAGAATTGTTCTTAAAGAAGATATGGGCTTGGCATACCCAAGGCCCAAAACCCTTACCCAAACCCATTTTCTATAACCAAAACCGCCTCCATTCTCAGCCGTCAGATTGGATCCAACTCATCATCCCTACGGTCGCTCATTCATAGAGCATCAAAATCTGAAGTCTCTGCCAAACACCACAGCGCTTAAATTCCAAGCCTTCAGATTAGATTGTAGTTGAATCCAACGGTCGCTCCTATGCCTGTGCATCAAAATTAGATACTTCCGATTTACACTACAGTACCTAACATCATCTAACACCGTTGACTTCGTTGTATTTCACAATCCGACGGTCGAAGTGATTCATCTCTTATATTACCGTTAGATCTACCAAACATATTTGCATCCAACGCTCAACGTTTCTGATCATCATATCCGATGTACATGCTCCACAGTGAAAATTCCTATACCCTAAAAACCATCGAGAGTTTTTTCTCTCATTCCCTTCTTCTCTTCCTTTCTTCTTCCTCCTCCCTGTTGCCGTACCGCTCCACCACCAACTCCACTGCCGCTCCACCGTACCACCATGTCCGCCACCACCAACTCTGCCACAACCACACCACCTTATTTATCATCACCACCACCTACCGCACATGGTAACTTTCAATCACTTCATCAACATCACACGATTTCAGTGACGTGTGGAATTGATGAGAATGATTGCATGTTATCAATCGAAGCTAGAAAAGGCTGGGAAGGAGCAGTGAAGTCAGAGGAAGGATGGGTCAGCGATTGATTGAAGAAATTGCGCCATCAAAGTAAGATTTTACGAAACCCTAATTTCTCAATTTTGGGATTTTTATAGAAAACCCTAATTTCTGTTAGGAGAAGCAATGAATTAATTATGGGTTCAATTTGTACTGTCAAATATTAGGTATATCATATACCTAATTCACTGTTTGAATTTGGGTATTTTTCTATAAACCCTAAATTGGGTATTGGGTATAAAAGGGAACTGTGGGTGTGATGTAAGTTCATGCTGGACTAGCCAGTGTCCAGAACTTTGTTCTGTTAATGTTCACTTTTTTTGCTGTTCATATTAAGTTCTGTTCTGAGTTTCTCCATTTTGTTCTCTGTTCCTGTTAATGTGTGCTGTTAATGTTTAAATGTTCATGTATTGTTCTGTTGCCATCTATCTTGTTTGTTTTGTCTGATGTTTAGGATATTTGATCTCATGCAATGTTTTAATTATGTTTAATTTTAATGTCATGTTAGTGCCATGTTAGTTCACTGTAAATGTTTAATGTTATGTTTAGTTCACTGTTAGGTTTAATTCACTGTCAAGAAGTGGAATGCTAGGTTAGAGCTTTGAAGCATTGGATTGATTGAGCATTGGGGAGAAACTAGTGCTCACTAGTGACTGTGAGCAAACTAGTTCTCTTCCCACTCTAGTAGTATGCCTAGGCTCACCTTCACCATTTCACCTTCACCATTTCACCTTCACCATTTCACCTTCATTGTTATGTGCTTCCCATGTTATGTTATTGTGTTTAAATTCATGTTTTGTTCACTGATTAGTGGTAGAAGTTTAGCTTTGAGGCACTGTATTGATTGAGCAGTGGGGAGAAACTAGTGCTCACTAGTGACTGTGAGCAAACTAGTTCTCTTCCCACTCTAGTAGTTTGCCTAGGCTCTCTTGTTTTGTCACCACTGTTAGCTTCTCATCTTCACTGCCCTTGGCTTAGGCCTTGGTATGTAACTGTTTCCAGTCACTGTCATCACCTAGTAGTTTCTTTGATGTTTTAGTTTACTTGTTCATTGTCTCACATTTTGTCACTTTCATTGTCACCTTAACTTTTACTTTGTTCCACTCTGTTTTGCTTTTGTTTTCTGTTTAGTCTCATTGTTTAGTTTCACTTCCATTCTGTTTAGTTTCATTGATCTGTTTACTTTTGTTCTGTTTAGTTCATTTTGTTCATAATTACTGTTTACTTTTGATTCTGTTCACTGTCCAAATTCAATTCTATTTTCTGTCACAAAAAAGCCACTGTAAATTCTCAAGGTTATAGCCAAAGGCTAAGGCCCAGTTCACTGTTACCAAGCCCAGTACACATCAAAAAGAACCCAAGCCCAAATTAAAACCAAAGCCTAGTTCACTACCAAGCCCAGTTCACAAGTGAACTGTTAAGCCCAGTCCACAGTTCTCTCCAAAAGCCTAGTGTACTGATAGGCTAAAGCTAAAGCCCAGTTCATTCCCAAAGAACTCAAAGGCCCAAAGCACAATCATAACCCATTGGTTACCAAAATCCATTGGTACCCAAAGCCCAACAATAGCATTTTAGAGCCCAAAATAGCTAGAAAACTCCAAAACACACCCAGTCTCTGTGGATCGACCCGTACTTGCACGAGCTACAACTGACGACCGTGCACTTGCGGTATTACTGTAGGCCCGCGTTTTGATCACGCTTCATTTTTATATACCCTCCTCCGGGCCCACCAAGTTTTTGGCGCCGCTGCCGGGGATTGGTGCTGTGTTTTTCTTGTTGTTTTATTAGCTATTTTTGCATTTCACTGCATAGCATTTGCATCTGCATCTGCTTCACTTCATTTGTTGTTGGACCTGCTGTTCTGAACCTGTTTTTCCTCTGCTGGGACGCCACCAAGGAAAAGAACCAAAGCCCAACTGGGTTTTTGCAACAATATCAGAGCAGCTGGGCTGTGCTTAAAAGGTAACCCATTTAAGAGAACCCGAATTGTGGGCTTCCAATTTTTTAATTGTGGGCTTGTAATATTAAAGCCAATTTTTGGGCTTCTCTTATTTTCTGTTGGGTTTGTAATAATTTTTGTGGGCTTGTTTGTTTAATTTGTGGGCTTGTATTTAATTTTTGTGAGCTTGTTTAATTTGGACTTGTATTTGTATTCTGGGTTTTTAAACCCAGCTGAGCTTGTACCGATCACGCTAGTTGAACTCGTTAGTGGGCCGAGTACCCAAATTCTAGGCCGAGATTTTGGACTCAGTTCCACCAAAAAGTTTTCAACCTAGCTGAGCCAAAGCAAACACAAAACAAACAGTGGGCTTGCTCCCATTCAAAAACCAAATTTTTTTCTTTAAAAAAAAAAAAAAAAAAAAATACTTTTCTCCCATTCAAAAACCAAAATTTTCTTTTGCTCCCAATTTCAAAAACCAAAAATTTCTCCCATAAAAACCAAAGTTTTCCAAATGTTTCCCTAAAAAACCAAAATTTTTCAACAAAACCAAATTTTTCCAAAAAGTTTTCATTCCCGACAAAACCAAATTTTTTTCCAAAAAGTCCAATCCCATTAAAAACCAAATTTTCTTGTAGATAATGTGTTGGTTAAAATTCCTTTTGTATATATTTTCTGCTCATCCATTGTGACTCCGAATATGTTGGAGTTTTGCCTTGGATAACAGAGTTTTAATTCTGCTTTCGCCGAAATCGGGTATTCTCTCTCCTTTTACTCTACTCAGCATGTCCCTTTCCATATGTTGCATTCTAATTCTTTCCATATTTTTAAACATTGAGGACAATGTTTAGTTTAGGTTTGGGGGTATAGAGTAGATACCACGATAATATGCCATAATTGAAAAAAAAAATCCATCTTTTTGAAAAAATCGAAAAAAATTCAAAAAAAAAAAAATTAAAAATGAAAAATCATAAAAATGGAGCTCATTTACCTTGAAATGTTGACTCTTGTGCAAATATGTAATTATTAGGAGTCTTAGTCTAGATATTTAGGCACCCTGATTCTAGCACAATTCACATAGTGATAAGAAACTTGCACGCGCACGATCTACCAATACATGTATGGCCTCGATCTTCAAGGTGTTTGATAGGAAGTTACGATTGCCAATCACTTTAGAATACTGAACGAAACTTGACTAGCTTGTTCTTTGGTTGGTTGGGATAGAAGGTGGAGGTTACATTAAGAAAGACAACCATCGAATTTAACTGGGTGCATCAAAAAGGGCTACCTCTTGCAAAGTGTCATGTAATCTTTTGTTTCCTTTTGTATATGTATCAAAAGTGTTTCCTTCTTAAAAAAAAAAAAAAAAAAAAAAAAAAAAAAAAAAACGATGTATATATTCAGAAAAAAAAAAATAGAAAGAGAAAAAAATATATCAGAAAAATACAAAAAAAAAAAATCAAGTATTTATCAATTCCATCATCTCTTGTTCCAAAAATAAAAAGAGAGTAGTCAATGTAAATAAGAGTCATGTAAAGAGTCATTTTGTTGTTTCATTATAATAAGCAAGGAAGGGTGTATGCCATTGATGTACAACGCGAGTAATTGTGAAATACCTCCAACTCATTCACAATTCTCGTAAAGTCCGGACAGCTAGCTAGATTTCGACCTTGGTTCTTAGCCTGAGAAACTATCTCTTGGTGATTAGTAGTCATAACTTCAGATCTTTCTTTACACATGTGTAGATACACTTTACACTCTTATCACATGTCTTTTTTTGTTATCAGTGCTAGGATTGTGCCTTCGATAGCTAGATTGACATCTCCATTTTGCTGTGAGCTTAACTGACTTGCACATGTCACATTTGATGGAATCTGAGCTTATATTTTGACCTAGAACTTTGTAGGTACGTTCTAAGCAAACCTTCACGAGACTTCAACTCGTCCACTAGGGACACTTAGTGGTTTAAAAGGCTTAGTGCATACGCTAAATGCATTCGAGAGACCAGCGACAGTGGTATAGTTAGGATTTTCTTAGTTTTGTTTTACTTGAGGACAAGTAAAATTCAGGTTTGGGGGTATTTGATGAGTGCTAAAAAGTGCATATTTCTATATATTTTTGTTGGCATTTAACTCATCTTTTGTGCATTAATTCTACATTTTATCCCATATTCTGTATTTTCATTGTTTTCAAGAATAAATATTTTTCTTAATTAATTTTGCATTTTTAGGTAATAAATAAAGTCTGGATAACTTGCGGAGAGGAAAAGAGTTGAAGAGTAGTGAAAAGCCGGAAGAAATTACGCAAGGAAGCCGCAAAAAATGGTGCGCATAAGCCCAAAAGACTAGAAATGGGCTCAAGAAGGAAGAATTGTTCTTAAAGAAGATATGGGCTTGGCATACCCAAGGCCCAAAACCCTTACCCAAACCCATTTTCTATAACCAAAACCGCCTCCATTCTCAGCCGTCAGATTGGATCCAACTCATCATCCTACGGTCGCTCATTCATAGAGCATCAAAATCTGAAGTCTCTGCCAAACACCACAGCGCTTAAATTCCAAGCCTTCAGATTAGATTGTAGTTGAATCCAACGGTCGCTCCTATGCCTGTGCATCAAAATTAGATACTTCCGATTTACACTACAGTACCTAACATCATCTAACACCGTTGACTTCGTTGTATTTCAAAATCCGACGGTCGAAGTGATTCATCTCTTATATTACCGTTAGATCTACCAAACATATTTGCATCCAACGCTCAACGTTTCTGATCATCATATCCGATGTACATGCTCCACAGTGAAAATTCCTATACCCTAAAAACCATCGAGAGTTTTTTCTCTCATTCCCTTCTTCTCTTCCTTTCTTCTTCCTCCTCCCTGTTGCCGTACCGCTCCACCACCAACTCCACTGCCGCTCCACCGTACCACCATGTCCGCCACCACCAACTCTGCCACAACCACACCACCTTATTTATCATCACCACCACCTACCGCACATGGTAACTTTCAATCAACTTCATCAACATCACACGATTTCAGTGACGTGTGGAATTGATGAGAATGATTGCATGTTATCAATCGAAGCTAGAAAAGGCATGGGAAGGAGCAGTGAAGTCAGAGGAAGGATGGGTCAGCGATTGATTGAAGAAATTGCGCCATCAAAGTAAGATTTTACGAAACCCTAATTTCTCAATTTTTGGGATTTTTATAGAAAACCCTAATTTCTGTTAGGAGAAGCAATGAATTAATTATGGGTTCAATTTGTACTGTCAAATATTAGGTATATCATATACCTAATTTCACTGTTTGAATTTGGGTATTTTTCTATAAACCCTAAATTGGGTATTGGGTATAAAAGGGAACTGTGGGTGTGATGTAAAGTTCATGCTGGACTAGCCAGTGTCCAGAACTTTGTTCTGTTAATGTTCACTTTTTTTGCTGTTCATATTAAGTTCTGTTCTGAGTTTCTCCATTTTGTTCTCTGTTCCTGTTAATGTGTGTTGTTAATGTTTAAATGTTCATGTATTGTTCTGTTGCCATCTATCTTGTTTGTTTTGTCTGATGTTTAGGATATTTGATCTCATGCAATGTTTTAATTATGTTTAATTTTAATGTCATGTTAGTGCCATGTTAGTTCACTGTAAATGTTTAATGTTATGTTTAGTTCACTGTTAGGTTTAATTCACTATCAAGAAGTGGAATGCTAGGTTAGAGCTTTGAAGCATTGGATTGATTGAGCATTGGGGAGAAACTAGTGCTCACTAGTGACTGTGAGCAAACTAGTTCTCTTCCCACTCTAGTAGTATGCCTAGGCTCACCTTTACCATTTCACCTTCACCATTTCACCTTCATTGTTATGTGCTTCCCATGTTATGTTATTGTGTTTAAATTCATGTTTTGTTCACTGATTAGTGGTAGAAGTTTAGCTTTGAGGCACTGTATTGATTGAGCAGTGGGGAGAAACTAGTGCTCACTAGTGACTGTGAGCAAACTAGTTCTCTTCCCACTCTAGTAGTTTGCCTAGGCTCTCTTGTTTTGTCACCACTGTTAGCTTCTCATCTTCACTGCCCTTGGCTTAGGCCTTGGTATGTAACTGTTTCCAGTCACTGTCATCACCTAGTAGTTTCTTTGATGTTTTAGTTTACTTGTTCATTGTCTCACATTTTGTCACTTTCATTGTCACCTTAACTTTTACTTTGTTCCACTCTGTTTTGCTTTTGTTTTCTGTTTAGTCTCATTGTTTAGTTTCACTTCCATTCTGTTTAGTTTCATTGATCTGTTTACTTTTGTTCTGTTTAGTTCATTTTGTTCATAATTACTGTTTACTTTTGATTCTGTTCACTGTCCAAATTCAATTCTATTTTCTGTCACAAAAGCCCACTGTAAATTCTCAAGGTTATAGCCAAAGGCTAAGGCCCAGTTCACTGTTACCAAGCCCAGTACACATCAAAAGAACCCAAGCCCAAATTAAAACCAAAGCCTAGTTCACTACCAAGCCCAGTTCACAAGTGAACTGTTAAGCCCAGTCCACAGTTCTCTCCAAAAGCCTAGTGTACTGATAGGCTAAAGCTAAAGCCCAGTTCATTCCCAAAGAACTCAAAGGCCCAAAGCACAATCATAACCCATTGGTTACCAAAATCCATTGGTACCCAAAGCCCAACAATAGCATTTTAGAGCCCAAAATAGCTAGAAAACTCCAAAACACACCCAGTCTCTGTGGATCGACCCGTACTTGCACGAGCTACAACTGACGACCGTGCACTTGCGGTATTACTGTAGGCCCGCGTTTTGATCACGCTTCATTTTTATATACCCTCCTCCGGGCCCACCATGCTCATGTGATAAATTGTTGATAATTGATCGTCTGAGCATGTGTTGCTCATCTGATGGATTATTGGCAGCGTACCAAAAATATTAATTAGAATACTGGTCGTTGAACCAAGCATAATTAATAAAATTAATGACCATGAGGTCGTCGTAAAACTATTAAGGTTAGAATCTGGAATGATGATCCTTGGATTCAGAAAACCTAATTTGATCAATTGATGATCAATTCATGGTTTATCAGAATTTCAACCATGGGACGAAGGAGGGAGCGACTACATGGGACCGTGGATCAACCATGTAGTGTCCATATGCTCACGTGAGCAAATACGAAGAACTTCTGAAGAGTTGACGATTTTTTGGTGGAAGAATGATTAAATGTTGGCTTAATCATTTATTCAAAAATGCTCGTCTGAGCCTTAGGTGAGAAAACCTAATTAATTATGACGAGGCGAGGGACCGACCATGGAGTCATGAAACCGGCCATGGGTTGTCCCGTGACCGCCTGGCGATCACTTCATGAAAATCCAAAGTGTTTGGGAGAGTTTTGAACCTAATACGAGCAATTGTGCAGATTAGGTCAAAACTGTGAAAATTGATGGGACCGGATTCCGTGAGCCAAAAAGCCAATCTTGGTCAGTCAAGATAGCGTGCTCGTGTCCCCAAGGCTTCCGCGTCTCAGTCCTGAGAATTTTGATATTTTCTGACGTGCGATTGAGCATCCATTCGAGAAAATATGCCAAAATTAGGGTTTCGACGAAACTGAGGAAAACACCATGAGATGATGAAAAATAATTATAAAATAAGGAATGAAGAGGCGTGGGACCTCCATGGTCAAGGCATGGTCAGCCGGTCAAGACCACGGTCCCGTGGTGCCTTTTCCTTAATTTTATAATATTTTGATGATTTTATGAAAAATTCATGAATTTTGAGAAGTTTGATGAATTTAGGGAGTTTCCATGAATTGAAGGAGTTTTCATGAGTTCAAGGAAGCAAAAAATATTAAAATAATAAAAAAAAGGGCGTGTGGGACCGTGAAAGGCATGGCCGGCCGGCTAGGGCCCGATCCCACGAGTTTTCCCTATTTTTTTAATATTTTTAAGTATTTTGATGATTTGAGGGAATTTTTCCTAATTTGAGAGAAATACCATGAAATCAAGGAATTTGATGAATTCAAGGAAAACTAATAATAATAAAATAATAAAATAAAGGGGCATGTGGGACCGGCTAGGGCATGGCCAGCCGGCCAAGGCTCGGTCCCACAAGTTTTCATAATTTATTTTATTTTATTATTATTTGATGATTTGTGCAAAAATACCATGAAATCAAGGATTTTTTTCATGAAATTAGAGAAATAATAATAATAAAATAATAAGGAACTGTGGGGTGTGGGGCCGGTTGGGACCAAGGCATGGCCATTTGTCCAATGGTCACGTCCCACACTCCTTTCCTTAATTTTATATTATTTTTTATGGATTCATGGAAGTACCATGAAACCGAGGAGTTTCCTCGAGACGAAAGAGATTTGATAAAGTGAGAGAATTTTCATCAAATCATGAAAAATAAAAATGCATTAAAAATATAAAATTGACGTGGAATTGGCCACGACACGGTTAGTTGGTCGTGTGTCCGTGCTCCCAGCACCCTGGTCAATATTTTTAATTATTTATTATTTTCTTCTCTATTTTGCATAGGTTCATCGTTTCATTGTATTTTTGAAATACTCGTTCGTGCGGTGACTGTTAGTGTATCGTCGTTGAATACACCTTCACCATTTGAATCGAGACTTACTTAGAGGTAGCTCAGATGCCCAGTTGTTGATTATTTATTACTAATTGTGGAATTCAGTGGAGAATAATTCACAAAACTGAGTAATAAGATGTTTATTATTAATTTATAGGATCAGATGAGGATTCGACTATGAATTCAGGATAATAAAGTGAGCATTACCATTCCATGGGATCGTAGATTCGACCATAGAATCGGAGTAATTAAGATTTATCTATTACCATTTATGAGACCAGTTGTGGATTCGATCATGAAATCGGAGTAATGAGATAATATAGTTATTGCTATTCTATGAGATCAAGCCGTGGATTCGATCATAGAATCAGAACAATTGTTATTGTCATTCCATGGGACCAGTCGTGGATTCGACCATGGAATATGAGCGATTGTAATTAGGAATAATTAACTTTGTGGCTCTATACTAGCAGAGCAAGCTATCTAGGAGCATTAATTATCCTGATATGAGCTTGCCGGTAAGTCATATTCTTTATATAGTCAGGGTAAACTTGTTGTTTGTTCCTGAAGACGTTATCGCTCTATACTAGCAGAGCAAGCTGTCTAGGAGCCGGCCATCTCGTGATGCTATATAGAAATAATCACTGAAAGTATTCAGTATTCATGATATATGATTGTCCAGTCGTGAGACTGCATATCTACATGTACTCTAAGAGAAAGTACTCTTCGTTGAGAATTTGATGAGAGACCCGTGTCTCGATACTCACGTATGATTGCTGAATCAGAGCTTCGTATAATTATGAGTTTACGAATTTAGCCTTTGTCGAAAATCCACCATCTACAAGGAAGTAAGTTCATAAACTTGTTTTTTAATCGAAAAATAAATTGCCATGCGTTATTGGGATTGTTATTCATTGTGTATCTTGTGAACATCCAATATGTGTGATTTAGTATAACCGCTCACGACTTGTTTTTGTTCTTCGTAGAACTATTCAAAAAGGACTGAATTATGTATTGGTATGACTTTTATTAGTGAAACCGATCTTAAGTAATCACCTGAGATGGTATGATCGAGCTTGTATTTTGTTGAACCGAATATGGGTAAAGGGGAACCGATCATATGAAGAGGTGCAACACATCACAAAGGGGAATCGATGCTTGTATGAGGTACATCAAGTTTGTAGCAGAAAGGGGAACCGATCCTATGAACATGTGCAACACGTTTTTAGGCAAAGGGGAACCGATCCTATGGACATGTGCAACACATATAAGTTAGATACCATATATATGTGGAACCGATCCTAGTACCTAGTCAACCGAATTTTGGAAAGCTAGTATGACTATGCACAGTACTCACATGGAGGTAGAACCGAAACTTGTTTTGGTAGAATCGTTAAACCCATGATTTGTGATTGAGTGTTTCTTAATCAATCGCATAGTTCTTGAAAGTCAGATGAACCAATTCCAAACTTGTTTGGAAGTGTGGAAAATCGGTTTCAAGGTTGTAAGTATGAAAGAGGACTTACAAAGTAAGGTTGTCGGCATACTTTGAACACGTACAGTAATGTTTATCTTTTATTGTTCAAAGTTATTCCTTAATAGCTACAGGAAGAAAATCCCAAGATCGAAATATAAATAAGTTAAGAATCTTTTAATTAAGGTTGTTAATTTTATTTTAGGAAAAATGAGAATTAGTAATGTGCGTTTACTAGTTGAGATTTTCCAAAGATATTTTCGGTCATTATTTTGGACAGAGCATTTCCAGGAATTATGAAAACCGAATTTGGAATATATTGAGTATCTTTGAGAATATTTTCGGTTTTGGAAATTTCTTGTTGTCCAAACTTCCTTGTCTATAAATACTTGAAGTTTGCATTTCTAGCAAACTAATCCTTCGTGACAACAAACTTCCTCGCTTGTGTTGTTACTGGTATAGCCGCCTATTCGGAGAGGAGAGTAACCTAATTAGGCGAAATCTCTTACGACCGCTCAGTTTAAAGTCTTCTTTGGGATTGAGAAGATCTACGAGTACCGTTGGTGGGAAACTAGATAATTGCGGTTTATCTTGTGTTTTCGATTGATTTGATTGACTAACGGTGGTTGAACTTTGATTGCACCTAGTTTGTTTATGCTTGAGAATATTCTCTTCTGATATTCACTCAAACTAGATCGAAATTTCGACAGGGATCTTTAGATTGTTGTTAGTGCTAAAGACGATCTTGTGATAATCCATTGTTAACAGACTCCGTTATGTGCGTGATTTATCACAAGAGATTCAAGTTGTTGTGTGCAGGTGTTTATTGAAGATCTAAGAAGATTTGAAGACAAAGAAGATATTGAAGATTTCTGATTTTGGGTTCATAATCTTTGGTGTGCAGAATACTTGTTTCGGTATAAGAGGATCCAACTATAATCGGTTTATCCTTGTGGTAGATTGGATTGATTAGTTGTGTAGATCGGCATCAATACAATTATTTGTGATTAAAAGTATTGATTACAAAATCTTAAAAATTACTTCGGTAGTTGAGAATAAGATAGATCTAAGAACCTGACGAAGGATTTTATGTTAAGATAAACAGAAGAGCGTTTGTCCACTCACATCACTTGGTTGAATAGAGTTGATACCAAACAGATTTGTTGTTCATTTACTGTTTGGAATACGAACCAAAGGAATTGTTCCAAGTACGTGACTTATTCATAAGTTGGAGGCGTGGGAATACAAACGGAACTAGGTGAACTATAGGTTTAGTTACTTGTTCTCAACTATACGAAGTTAGGTTTAATTTTGTGTAGCGGCTTAATCCTGAGAGTATTCAATTCTGGACAAGGTCCCGGGGTTTTTCTGCATTTGCGGTTTCCTCGTTAACAAAATCTTGTTGTGTCATTTACTTTATATTTCCGCATTATAATTGTTTTATTATAATTAAAGTAAATTACACAAACGTTAATTCGTATTTACTTGATAAGCAATCCTATTGTGTTTGGTAAGTCTGGACCTTTTTATCAAGTAAACGTACTTCGTTGTTGTATTGTCTCGATCTCGTATCCATAGACGATCACACGAAGTGTGAACTGATTAGTTGCATTGTCTCGACTCAGTCCATAGACAATCACATTCGGAGAAAGGACTTATAGGTAGGAAAAGTTTTAGCTTGAGGTATATTTGGGTACCCTCGCCTTTTCAATTGGTATCAGGGCGGGAAAACACGAAAAGATCTGGCAATCTGTGTTTGGTGCGATCCAACCTATAGGAATGAATCTAATAAGTGATTCAGTTAACGTAATGGCAGGATTTGACTACTTTATAAGATCGTGGTGGAAAACACGTATGAAGTATGTAATGCTTTTATTCCTAACCTGTTTGGAATTATGCTTATGTATGTCTTGAGTGACTTACATAATCCTTTGATTATCATAGGACTGTATATCATTATTGTGAGTAACAATGATACAATGGCCTATGTGACATGTTGTATCTTGAGAATGCATAAGATTCTGCTCAAAAAATTTATGAACATCTGTTCTGGAAAAATCAGGAATCTTAAATATATTTTGGATGGCCTATCAAAGTATACACATGTACATTTTCAGATCAAGAATTGTCAATGTTTCGCTTTCTAGGATGCAGTTTTGGAAAATATGTGATCATGTAAGGGATGATTTTTCGGTTAATAATTCTATTAACAATGGTTTGCTTCATACACCTCACAACTGTTTTAATGAAGCAAGTGATATTTTGAAACGTCATTGGGTTTATGATTCTGATGGTATTTTTAACAAATATCATATCTTGTTCAAATTTATCTTTGTATACTCGAGTAAATTCTTGAATAAAATTCAAGTGATATTGCCACTCTCTGGTAATAAAAGAGTAAACAAGTTTTTGGACAAAAACATGGAGTCAATCCGAAACAAAGATCCAGACCATGAAAAACCGGTTTTCCAAAAGAAATACCTAGATACAAAATCAGAATTGTTTCCCCACAAGCCACGGTTTCCGATTTTGAGAATTTTTCCTAAAACTAGTTATTCCCGGTTTTTGATATCAAGTCTTCCTATAAAAGATAATCTCTTAATATGTGTTCAAACATATTGGGGAAGATTGGTCAAAGCCGTATCTACGGTTTCTCATATTTTCGCAAGTATGAGAAAAAGGGAATCAAGAACCAAATCCGCGAATAATCAGATCAGAATTTAAGATATTGATGAAATCAGATTTCCTAATAGTATTGGCAACAAGCATGATTTAGCTAGTTTTGTTGACAGCTCCTGTTTCAGGAAATACGAAATTCTCAAGAGAATGGATTTTATCACTGAAAATAAATATGATTTAGATGTCAAAGATAAGGATTATGTAAAATTTGTTCAAGATCGAAACTGGGGAAACCTTTCGATTTTGAAAAATATTCACCTGATATGGTAAGAATTTTTTATGATAATATTCATAATATTGATCATAAGAAACTTTCCTTCGTTACACTTGTTGGTCAAGGAATCTACTATGTTGACCGTAAGACAAAATCTAATGCTATTAATCACAATGAGGGATGTAGTCACTTGATTACTGGAGTTGAAATTGAACACGATGCCATTTCAAAACATCTCACTGGAAGATCAACAACATGAGAAAAAGGTAGATTGTCAACAAAAGATATACCCTTCCACCTACCTATCGACTGATTTTAACCGTGTTACTAATTTCCTTTTATAAAGTTATCTTTTATATACATTTACCCATACATGCAAACCGTTTCTTTAAAATTATCTTTCATATGAAATCTTATTAGGAATTAGAGTATTTGTATAAACTTGGAAACTATATATAGATAAAAATAAAATAACAATATGTTTAAGGGTTAGTTTACAATGAAGTTTAAACAATTGGTATTAACAAGGCTAACCCAAACACTATAAATTTAGTCAGGAAGTTATTAATTCCTAAATAGTTGGCAAAGTACTAAACAAAACTTAAGTGTTTAAGTTTATCCCTAAGTAGGTATCCATGATTAAAGTAGGTATTACTTACCAGTTACCATATGGTTATCTATAAGTAGTTATCCATGATTATGAGGTATTAATAAAGAAAGAAAAACCTCAAAATAGGGTTTCCTTAGAATGTAGAAGCGAGTCTTCTTCCAGTGTCAGTGGGCCCGCAGATGAGTCGGTGAGTTTCCCACACGTTTTCCTCTTGGACTATTTATTTATACGGAATAAATATTCAATTGGTGATATTTACAGGAAGAAGACGCTTCTGGAAATAACCCTGAGATGGAGATTCATGGCTATGAAGATGTAACTATCTCTCCAATCATGGAAACCGTACCCGCTGGTAATCTGGAGATGGAGATTGATCGTCATGAAGATGATGTTGTGCCCCAATGGCGGAAAACGTTGTCGTGGCGGCGGGCGTGATTGTTCACAAAGAATCTTTGTTGGTTACGAATTCAGTTGCAGGTGCCGCCTTCGACCCTCCATTTTTGGATCCTTTCGAAGGTCATGTCTTTATCGGAGGATTCAGTGTACCGGCTAAGTATGCAGAGTTATATACCCAAATATGGGAGAAGTATGGACACATTGCAACAACTAAAAAGGTCACCAGCCGATTTTCATTAGTTAAGCGCGTGGAAGAAGCCCTATCTTCAATTCATGACATGTGCAATGTGACCGGCCACACCGTTTCTGGAGATGTAGTCTCAAGCTGTGACTTCCATCGGAATGTGTGCGTGGGCTTTGAGTTTAACGTCTCCTGGTTCTGTGAAGGACTTTCCAAGATCCAAAAGCTGCAGGATGAAATGGCTGAAGGTCCCTCCGCGGATTTGATTAATCAACATGAGGCAGAGATCGAGAGGTTATCTCAGGAGTTGAAGCTGAAGCAGGCGGCTCTTCAAAGCATGAAGGATGCTTTGTCCAAGCATAACGGGCTGTTGTTGGACAATTTCCCTTGAATGCTTTTATTTCTCTGAACTTCCCCCTCTTAGGTTTTTTTTTTTTGAAGGCAAGAGACGCCTCTTTTATGGTTTGATTTTCTGGTTTTTGAATTGATAGATGACTGCTTTATAAGAATTTTTGAATTGGTTTATTTTTTGGGATGGTTTTGTGAGTAAATTTCTGAAAGCAATGGTACTTGAATTAACTAATATGTTAGAATCCAAATTTTGAATGCAAGTAGTGCAACCATTTTGGAGAATAGCAAGTATTGCATGAAAAAGGGAAATATGGGAGCGACATGAAATTCAGGAACAATTGGGTTATTGACTTTTGTTGTCAATATGGAATTGACGCATGTGTCATATTTCCAACATACTCAAAAGATGGGTTGCACAAACGATGTTCGACAAAACTTACTTGTTTAAGGGTCTCCCAACGAAACTGAACTTTCTGGGTACAAATCTGAGTTTGTTGTGTGACGCAATCATGGCCGCGAAAAGTCCTCAGACATTTTTTTTTTTGTTGCAAAATCTTTATATCGATCCGCGGTAAAGCGGATAATTTTCTTGGACAATGCGCTTCGGACCATTGCACTTACTGGTAGGATGATGGATAAACCTATGATAGTAGCAATATCTTACATCTAACATCTCTTGATCAGTTGGTGGGCGCCATACTGGGGGTAGTTGGACTGCTCCTTCTCGTACCCAAACTTCCAGTAATTCCAGAACTCTTCTTATGGGTAATGGGAAGCGTGGATGTATTGAGTCTGGATTTTCTCGTATCGGGGAATGCTATGGTGGAGATTCTTGTAGGCATATCAAGCTCTTTTCGAGGGCGGAAACGATGCTTGAGCGTCCATTAATTCGTAAGCAGGTCGTTTGCTTCTGCCATATTGTTGAAGGGTAATTTCTCTTGAGGGGCATGCATCAGTGGAGGCGATGCCAAGTGGCTCGGATGGATATTGTTTGTTTGTGCAACGCTCGTCTCCATAGGCATATTGGCAGATCTCCCCTTCTTCAGGTTCCTCCTTCTTTAGTAAAGCAGGCATGGCTACAGATTGTTGGACAACTGATAGACGCATTTGTGGGTCTATTTTGATCTCAATTATGTGTATTGTTAGTGCTCGATTTTATACTTATTTGATTATTTTATGTTTTTGTAGGTGTTTTGGAGAAATTGACTTGTGTGGTGAAATTGACTCGAAAAGTGGTATTTGCACCCCCGTAAGGAATTACTGAAGGGACCCAAGAAGTATGTTGGAGACACCCTATGACATGTGTT